>NW_027364811.1:0-172208 GCF_046119375.1 Phyllobates terribilis
AGTAGCTTCAAACATTTCTGGTATATGAATAACATGATGTTTTTCAATGGCAAAAATCAATGAATATTGTAAAAGCACAAACAGTAATTTCTCCGCATTGCAAGGTGCAATTCTGAAATTTTTTGCTTTTTCCTGCTCCTCTTAGCATGATAAAGAAGATTCAAAGAGAGTGAGATGCCAGCTCCTTTCATTCAGTCAGTAGCTTCAATCATTTCTGGACGTTTTTCAATGGCAAAAATCAATGAATATTGTAAATGCACAAACAGTAATTTCTCCGCATTGCAAGGTGCAATTCTGAAATTTTTTTGCTTTTTCCTGCTCCTCTTAGCATGATAAAGAAGATTCAAAGAGAGTGAGATGCCAGCTCCTTTCATTCAGTCAGTAGCTTCAATCATTTCTGGTATATGAATAACATGATGTTTTTCAATGGCAAAAATCAATGAATATTGTAAATGCACAAACAGTAATTTCTCCGCATTGCAAGTTGCAATTCTGAAATTTTTTGCTTTTTCCTGCTCCTCTTAGCATGATAAAGAAGATTCAAAGAGAGTGAGATGCCAGCTCCTTTCATTCAGTCAGTAGCTTCAAACATTTCTGGTATATGAATAACATGATGTTTTTCAATGGCAAAAATCAATGAATATTGTAAAAGCACAAACAGTAATTTCTCCGCATTGCAAGGTGCAATTCTGAAATTTTTTGCTTTTTCCTGCTCCTCTTAGCATGATAAAGAAGATTCAAAGAGAGTGAGATGCCAGCTCCTTTCATTCAGTCAGTAGCTTCAATCATTTCTGGACGTTTTTCAATGGCAAAAATCAATGAATATTGTAAATGCACAAACAGTAATTTCTCCGCATTGCAAGGTGCAATTCTGAAATTTTTTGCTTTTTCCTGCTCCTCTTAGCATGATAAAGAAGATTCAAAGAGAGTGAGATGCCAGCTCCTTTCATTCAGTCAGTAGCTTCAATCATTTCTGGTATATGAATAACATGATGTTTTTCAATGGCAAAAATCAATGAATATTGTAAATGCACAAACAGTAATTTCTCCGCATTGCAAGTTGCAATTCTGAAATTTTTTGCTTTTTCCTGCTCCTCTTAGCATGATAAAGAAGATTCAAAGAGAGTGAGATGCCAGCTCCTTTCATTCAGTCAGTAGCTTCAATCATTTCTGGACGTTTTTCAATGGCAAAAATCAATGAATATTGTAAATGCACAAACAGTAATTTCTCCGCATTGCAAGGTGCAATTCTGAAATTTTTTGCTTTTTCCTGCTCCTCTTAGCATGATAAAGAAGATTCAAAGAGAGTGAGATGCCAGCTCCTTTCATTCAGTCAGTAGCTTCAATCATTTCTGGACGTTTTTCAATGGCAAAAATCAATGAATATTGTAAATGCACAAACAGTAATTTCTCCGCATTGCAAGGTGCAATTCTGAAATTTTTTGCTTTTTCCTGCTCCTCTTAGCATGACAAAGAAGATTCAAAGAGAGTAAGATGCCAGCTCCTTTCATTCAGTCAGTAGCTTCTATCATTTCTGGTATATGAATAACATGATGTTTTTCAATGGCAAAAATCAATGAATATTGTAAATGCACAAACAGTAATTTCTCCGCATTGCAAGGTGCAATTCTGAAATTTTTTGCTTTTTCCTGCTCCTCTTAGCATGATAAAGAAGATTCAAAGAGAGTGAGATGCCAGCTCCTTTCATTCAGTCAGTAGCTTCAATCATTTCTGGACGTTTTTCAATGGCAAAAATCAATGAATATTGTAAATGCACAAACAGTAATTTCTCCGCATTGCAAGGTGCAATTCTGAAATTTTTTGCTTTTTCCTGCTCCTCTTAGCATGATAAAGAAGATTCAAAGAGAGAGATGCCAGCTCCTTTCATTCAGTCAGTAGCTTCAATCATTTCTGGATGTTTTTCAATGGCAAAAATCAATGAATATTGTAAATGCACAAACTGTAATTTCTCCGCATTGCAAGGTGCAATTCTGAAATTTTTTGCTTTTTCCTGCTCCTCTTAGCATGATAAAGAAGATTCAAAGAGAGTGAGATGCCAGCTCCTTTCATTCAGTCAGTAGCTTCAATCATTTCTGGACGTTTTTCAATGGCAAAAATCAATGAATATTGTAAATGCACAAACAGTAATTTCTCCGCATTGCAAGGTGCAATTCTGAAATTTTTTGCTTTTTCCTGCTCCTCTTAGCATGATAAAGAAGATTCAAAGAGAGTGAGATGCCAGCTCCTTTCATTCAGTCAGTACCTTCAATCATTTCTGGATGTTTTTCAATGGCAAAAATCAATGAATATTGTAAATGCACAAACAGTAATTTCTCCGCATTGCAAGGTGAAATTCTGAAATTTTTTGCTTTTTCCCGCTCCTCTTAGCATGATAAAGAAGATTCAAAGAGAGTGAGGTGCCAGCTCCTTTCATTCAGTCAGTAGCTTCAAACATTTCTGGTATATGAATAACATGTTTTTCAATGGCAAAAATCATTGAATATTGTAAATGCACAAACAGTAATTTCTCCGCATTGCAAGGTGCAATTCTGAAATTTTTTGATTTTTCCTGCTCCTCTTAGCATGATAAAGAAGATTCAAAGAGAGTGAGATGCCAGCTCCTTTCATTCAGTCAGTAGCTTCAATCATTTCTGGACGTTTTTCAATGGCAAAAATCAATGAATATTGTAAATGCACAAACAGTAATTTCTCCGCATTGCAAGGTGCAATTCTGAAATTTTTTGCTTTTTCCTGCTCCTCTTAGCATGATAAAGAAGATTCAAAGAGAGTGAGATGCCAGCTCCTTTCATTCAGTCAGTAGCTTCAATCATTTCTGGACGTTTTTCAATGGCAAAAATCAATGAATATTGTAAATGCACAAACAGTAATTTCTCCGCATTGCAAGGTGCAATTCTGAAATTTTTTGCTTTTTCCTGCTCCTCTTAGCATGATAAAGAACATTCAAAGAGAGTGAGATGCCAGCTCCTTTCATTCAGTCAGTAGCTTCAAACATTTCTGGTATATGAATAACATGATGTTTTTCAATGGCAAAAATCAATGAATATTGTAAATGCACAAACAGTAATTTCTCCGCATTGCAAGGTGCAAGTCTGAAATTTTTTGCTTTTTCCTGCTCCTCTTAGCATGATAAAGAAGATTCAAAGAGAGTGAGATGCCAGCTACTTTCATTCAGTCAGTAGCTTCAATCATTTCTGGACGTTTTTCAATGGTAAAAATAAATGAATATTGTAAATGCACAAACAGTAATTTCTCCACATTGCAAGGTGCAATTCTGAAATTTTTTGCTTTTTCCTGCTCCTCTTAGCATGATAAAGAAGATTCAAAGAGAGTGAGATGCCAGCTCCTTTCATTCAGTCAGTAGCTTCAAACATTTCTGGTATATGAATAACATGATGTTTTTCAATGGCAAAAATCAATGAATATTGTAAATGCACAAACAGTAATTTCTCCGCATTGCAAGGTGCAATTCTGAAATTTTTTGCTTTTTCCTGCTCCTCTTAGCATGATAAAGAAGATTCAAAGAGAGTGAGATGCCAGCTCCTTTCATTCAGTCAGTAGCTTCAAACATTTCTGGTATATGAATAACATGATGTTTTTCAATGGCAAAAATCAATGAATATTGTAAATGCACAAAGAGTAATTTCTCCGCATTGCAAGGTGCAATTCTGAAATTTTTTGCTTTTTCCTGCTCCTCTTAGCATGATAAAGAAGATTCAAAGAGAGTGAGATGCCAGCTCCTTTCATTCAGTCAGTAGCTTCAATCATTTCTGGACGTTTTTCAATGGCAAAAATCAATGAATATTGTAAATGCACAAACAGTAATTTCTCCGCATTGCAAGGTGCAATTCTGAAATTTTTTGCTTTTTTCCTGCTCCTCTTAGCATGATAAAGAAGATTCAAAGAGAATGAGATGCCAGCTCCTTTCATTCAGTCAGTAGCTTCAATCATTTCTGGACGTTTTTCAATGGCAAAAATCAATGAATATTGTAAATGCACAAACAGTAATTTCTCCGCATTGCAAGGTGCAATTCTGAAATTTTTTGCTTTTTCCTGCTCCTCTTAGCATGATAAAGAAGATTCAAAGAGAGGGAGATGCCAGCTCCTTTCATTCAGTCAGTAGCTTCAAACATTTCTGGTATATGAATAACATGATGTTTTTCAATGGCAAAAATCAATGAATATTGTAAATGCACAAACAGTAATTTCTCCGCATTGCAAGGTGCAATTCTGAAATTTTTTGCTTTTTCCTGCTCCTCTTAGCATGATAAAGAAGATTCAAAGAGAGTGAGATGCCAGCTCCTTTCATTCAGTCAGTAGCTTCAATCATTTCTGGACGTTTTTCAATGGCAAAAATCAATGAATATTGTAAATGCACAAACAGTAATTTCTCCGCATTGCAAGGTGCAATTCTGAAATTTTTTGCTTTTTCCTGCTCCTCTTAGCATGATAAAGAAGATTCAAAGAGAGTGAGATGCCAGCTCCTTTCATTCAGTCAGTAGCTTCAATCATTTCTGGACGTTTTTCAATGGCAAAAATCAATGAATATTGTAAATGCACAAACAGTAATTTCTCCGCATTGCAAGGTGCAATTCTGAAATTTTTTGCTTTTTCCTGCTCCTCTTAGCATGACAAAGAAGATTCAAAGAGAGTAAGATGCCAGCTCCTTTCATTCAGTCAGTAGCTTCAATCATTTCTGGTATATGAATAACATGATGTTTTTCAATGGCAAAAATCAATGAATATTGTAAATGCACAAACAGTAATTTCTCCGCATTGCAAGGTGCAATTCTGAAATTTTTTGCTTTTTCCTGCTCCTCTTAGCATGATAAAGAAGATTCAAAGAGAGTGAGATGCCAGCTCCTTTCATTCAGTCAGTAGCTTCAATCATTTCTGGACGTTTTTCAATGGCAAAAATCAATGAATATTGTAAATGCACAAACAGTAATTTCTCCGCATTGCAAGGTGCAATTCTGAAATTTTTTGCTTTTTCCTGCTCCTCTTAGCATGATAAAGAAGATTCAAAGAGAGTGAGATGCCAGCTCCTTTCATTCAGTCAGTAGCTTCAATCATTTCTGGACGTTTTTCAATGGCAAAAATCAATGAATATTGTAAATGCACAAACAGTAATTTCTCCGCATTGCAAGGTGCAATTCTGAAATTTTTTGCTTTTTCCTGCTCCTCTTAGCATGATAAAGAAGATTCAAAGAGAGTGAGATGCCAGCTCCTTTCATTCAGTCAGTAGCTTCAAACATTTCTGGTATATGAATAACATGATGTTTTTCAATGGCAAAAATCAATGAATATTGTAAAAGCACAAACAGTAATTTCTCCGCATTGCAAGGTGCAATTCTGAAATTTTTTGCTTTTTCCTGCTCCTCTTAGCATGATAAAGAAGATTCAAAGAGAGTGAGATGCCAGCTCCTTTCATTCAGTCAGTAGCTTCAATCATTTCTGGACGTTTTTCAATGGCAAAAATCAATGAATATTGTAAATGCACAAACAGTAATTTCTCCGCATTGCAAGGTGCAATTCTGAAATTTTTTGCTTTTTCCTGCTCCTCTTAGCATGATAAAGAAGATTCAAAGAGAGTGAGATGCCAGCTCCTTTCATTCAGTCAGTAGCTTCAATCATTTCTGGTATATGAATAACATGATGTTTTTCAATGGCAAAAATCAATGAATATTGTAAATGCACAAACAGTAATTTCTCCGCATTGCAAGTTGCAATTCTGAAATTTTTTGCTTTTTCCTGCTCCTCTTAGCATGATAAAGAAGATTCAAAGAGAGTGAGATGCCAGCTCCTTTCATTCAGTCAGTAGCTTCAATCATTTCTGGACGTTTTTCAATGGCAAAAATCAATGAATATTGTAAATGCACAAACAGTAATTTCTCCGCATTGCAAGGTGCAATTCTGAAATTTTTTGCTTTTTCCTGCTCCTCTTAGCATGATAAAGAAGATTCAAAGAGAGTGAGATGCCAGCTCCTTTCATTCAGTCAGTAGCTTCAATCATTTCTGGACGTTTTTCAATGGCAAAAATCAATGAATATTGTAAATGCACAAACAGTAATTTCTCCGCATTGCAAGGTGCAATTCTGAAATTTTTTGCTTTTTCCTGCTCCTCTTAGCATGATAAAGAAGATTCAAAGAGAGTGAGATGCCAGCTCCTTTCATTCAGTCAGTAGCTTCAAACATTTCTGGTATATGAATAACATGATGTTTTTCAATGGCAAAAATCAATGAATATTGTAAAAGCACAAACAGTAATTTCTCCGCATTGCAAGGTGCAATTCTGAAATTTTTTGCTTTTTCCTGCTCCTCTTAGCATGATAAAGAAGATTCAAAGAGAGTGAGATGCCAGCTCCTTTCATTCAGTCAGTAGCTTCAATCATTTCTGAACGTTTTTCAATGGCAAAAATCAATGAATATTGTAAATGCACAAACAGTAATTTCTCCGCATTGCAAGGTGCAATTCTGAAATTTTTTGCTTTTTCCTGCTCCTCTTAGCATGATAAAGAAGATTCAAAGAGAGTGAGATGCCAGCTCCTTTCATTCAGTCAGTAGCTTCAATCATTTCTGGACGTTTTTCAATGGCAAAAATCAATGAATATTGTAAATGCACAAACAGTAATTTCTCCGCATTGCAAGGTGCAATTCTGAAATTTTTTGCTTTTTCCTGCTCCTCTTAGCATGATAAAGAAGATTCAAAGAGAGTGAGATGCCAGCTCCTTTCATTCAGTCAGTAGCTTCAAACATTTCTGGTATATGAATAACATGATGTTTTTCAATGGCAAAAATCAATGAATATTGTAAAAGCACAAACAGTAATTTCTCCGCATTGCATGGTGCAATTCTGAAATTTTTTGCTTTTTCCTGCTCCTCTTAGCATGATAAAGAAGATTCAAAGAGAGTGAGATGCCAGCTCCTTTCATTCAGTCAGTAGCTTCAATTATTTCTGGACGTTTTTCAATGGCAAAAATCAATGAATATTGTAAATGCACAAACAGTAATTTCTCCGCATTGCAAGGTGCAATTCTGAAATTTTTTGCTTTTTCCTGCTCCTCTTAGCATGATAAAGAAGATTCAAAGAGAGTGAGATGCCAGCTCCTTTCATTCAGTCAGTAGCTTCAATCATTTCTGGTATATGAATAACATGATGTTTTTCAATGGCAAAAATCAATGAATATTGTAAATGCACAAACAGTAATTTCTCCGCATTGCAAGTTGCAATTCTGAAATTTTTTGCTTTTTCCTGCTCCTCTTAGCATGATAAAGAAGATTCAAAGAGAGTGAGATGCCAGCTCCTTTCATTCAGTCAGTAGCTTCAATCATTTCTGGACGTTTTTCAATGGCAAAAATCAATGAATATTGTAAATGCACAAACAGTAATTTCTCCGCATTGCAAGGTGCAATTCTGAAATTTTTTGCTTTTTCCTGCTCCTCTTAGCATGATAAAGAAGATTCAAAGAGAGTGAGATGCCAGCTCCATTCATTCAGTCAGTAGCTTCAATCATTTCTGGACGTTTTTCAATGGCAAAAATCAATGAATATTGTAAATGCACAAACAGTAATTTCTCCGCATTGCAAGGTGCAATTCTGAAATTTTTTGCTTTTTCCTGCTCCTCTTAGCATGATAAAGAAGATTCAAAGAGAGTGAGATGCCAGCTCCTTTCATTCAGTCAGTAGCTTCAAACATTTCTGGTATATGAATAACATGATGTTTTTCAATGGCAAAAATCAATGAATATTGTAAAAGCACAAACAGTAATTTCTCCGCATTGCAAGGTGCAATTCTGAAATTTTTTGCTTTTTCCTGCTCCTCTTAGCATGATAAAGAAGATTCAAAGAGAGTGAGATGCCAGCTCCTTTCATTCAGTCAGTAGCCTCAATCATTTCTGGACGTTTTTCAATGGCAAAAATCAATGAATATTGTAAATGCACAAACAGTAATTTCTCCGCATTGCAAGGTGCAATTCTGAAATTTTTTGCTTTTTCCTGCTCCTCTTAGCATGATAAAGAAGATTCAAAGAGAGTGAGATGCCAGCTCCTTTCATTCAGTCAGTAGCTTCAATCATTTCTGGTATATGAATAACATGATGTTTTTCAATGGCAAAAATCAATGAATATTGTAAATGCACAAACAGTAATTTCTCCACATTGCAAGGTGCAATTCTGAAATTTTTTGCTTTTTCCTGCTCCTCTTAGCATGATAAAGAAGATTCAAAGAGAGTGAGATGCCAGCTCCTTTCATTCAGTCAGTAGCTTCAATCATTTCTGGACGTTTTTCAATGGCAAAAATCAATGAATATTGTAAATGCACAAACAGTAATTTCTCCGCATTGCAAGGTGCAATTCTGAAATTTTTTGCTTTTTCCTGCTCCTCTTAGCATGATAAAGAAGATTCAAAGAGAGCGAGATGCCAGCTCCTTTCATTCAGTCAGTAGCTTCAATCATTTCTGGTATATGAATAACATGATGTTTTTCAATGGCAAAAATCAATGAATATTGTAAATGCACAAACAGTAATTTCTCCGCATTGCAAGGTGCAATTCTGAAATTTTTTGCTTTTTCCTGCTCCTCTTAGCATGATAAAGAAGATTCAAAGAGAGTGAGATGCCAGCTCCTTTCATTCAGTCAGTAGCTTCAATCATTTCTGGACGTTTTTCAATGGCAAAAATCAATGAATATTGTAAATGCACAAACAGTAATTTCTCCGCATTGCAAGGTGCAATTCTGAAATTTTTTGCTTTTTCCTGCTCCTCTTAGCATGATAAAGAAGATTCAAAGAGAGTGAGATGCCAGCTCCTTTCATTCAGTCAGTAGCTTCAATCATTTCTGGACGTTTTTCAATGGCAAAAATCAATGAATATTGTAAATGCACAAACAGTAATTTCTCCGCATTGCAAGGTGCAATTCTGAAATTTTTTGCTTTTTCCTGCTCCTCTTAGCATGATAAAGAAGATTCAAAGAGAGTGAGATGCCAGCTCCTTTCATTCAGTCAGTAGCTTCAATCATTTCTGGTATATGAATAACATGATGTTTTTCAATGGCAAAAATCAATGAATATTGTAAATGCACACAGTAATTTCTCCGCATTGCAAGGTGCAATTCTGAAATTTTTTGCTTTTTCCTGCTCCTCTTAGCATGATAAAGAAGATTCAAAGAGAGTGAGATGCCAGCTCCTTTCATTCAGTCAGCAGCTTCAATCATTTCTGGACATTTTTCAATGGCAAAAATCAATGAATATTGTAAATGCACAAACAGTAATTTCTCCGCATTGCAAGGTGCAATTCTGAAATTTTTTGCTTTTTCCTGCTCCTCTTAGCATGATAAAGAAGATTCAAAGAGAGTGAGATGCCAGCTCCTTTCATTCAGTCAGTAGCTTCAAACATTTCTGGTATATGAATAACATGATGTTTTTCAATGGCAAAAATCAATGAATATTGTAAAAGCACAAACAGTAATTTCTCCGCATTGCAAGGTGCAATTCTGAAATTTTTTGCTTTTTCCTGCTCCTCTTAGCATGATAAAGAAGATTCAAAGAGAGTGAGATGCCAGCTCCTTTCATTCAGTCAGTAGCTTCAATCATTTCTGGACGTTTTTCAATGGCAAAAATCAATGAATATTGTAAATGCACAAACAGTAATTTCTCCGCATTGCAAGGTGCAATTCTGAAATTTTTTGCTTTTTCCTGCTCCTCTTAGCATGATAAAGAAGATTCAAAGAGAGTGAGATGCCAGCTCCTTTCATTCAGTCACTAGCTTCAATCATTTCTGGTATATGAATAACATGATGTTTTTCAATGGCAAAAATCAATGAATATTGTAAATGCACAAACAGTAATTTCTCCGCATTGCAAGTTGCAATTCTGAAATTTTTTGCTTTTTCCTGCTCCTCTTAGCATGATAAAGAAGATTCAAAGAGAGTGAGATGCCAGCTCCTTTCATTCAGTCAGTATCTTCAATTATTTCTGGACGTTTTTCAATGGCAAAAATCAATGAATATTGTAAATGCACAAACAGTAATTTCTCCGCATTGCAAGGTGCAATTCTGAAATTTTTTGCTTTTTCCTGCTCCTCTTAGCATGATAAAGAAGATTCAAAGAGAGTGAGATGCCAGCTCCTTTCATTCAGTCAGTTGCTTCAATCATTTCTGGACGTTTTTCAATGGCAAAAATCAATGAATATTGTAAATGCACAAACAGTAATTTCTCCGCATTGCAAGGTGCAATTCTGAAATTTTTTGCTTTTTCCTGCTCCTCTTAGCATGATAAAGAAGATTCAAAGAGAGTGAGATGCCAGCTCCTTTCATTCAGTCAGTAGCTTCAATCATTTCTGGACGTTTTTCAATGGCAAAAATCAATGAATATTGTAAATGCACAAACAGTAATTTCTCCGCATTGCAAGGTGCAATTCTGAAATTTTTTGCTTTTTCCTGCTCCTCTTAGCATGATAAAGAAGATTCAAAGAGAGTGAGATGCCAGCTCCTTTCATTCAGTCAGTAGCTTCAATCATTTCTGGTATATGAATAACATGATGTTTTTCAATGGCAAAAATCAATGAATTTTGTAAATGCACAAACAGTAATTTCTCCGCATTGCAAGTTGCAATTCTGAAATTTTTTGCTTTTTCCTGCTCCTCTTAGCATGATAAAGAAGATTCAAAGAGAGTGAGATGCCAGCTCCTTTCATTCAGTCAGTAGCTTCAATCATTTCTGGACGTTTTTCAATGGCAAAAATCAATGAATATTGTAAATGCACAAACAGTAATTTCTCCGCATTGCAAGGTGCAATTCTGAAATTTTTTGCTTTTTCCTGCTCCTCTTAGCATGATAAAGAAGATTCAAAGAGAGTGAGATGCCAGCTCCATTCATTCAGTCAGTAGCTTCAATCATTTCTGGACGTTTTTCAATGGCAAAAATCAATGAATATTGTAAATGCACAAACAGTAATTTCTCCGCATTGCAAGGTGCAATTCTGAAATTTTTTGCTTTTTCCTGCTCCTCTTAGCATGATAAAGAAGATTCAAAGAGAGTGAGATGCCAGCTCCTTTCATTCAGTCAGTAGCTTCAATCATTTCTGGACGTTTTTCAATGGCAAAAATCAATGAATATTGTAAATGCACAAACAGTAATTTCTCCGCATTGCAAGGTGCAATTCTGAAATTTTTTGCTTTTTCCTGCTCCTCTTAGCATGATAAAGAAGATTCAAAGAGAGTGAGATGCCAGCTCCTTTCATTCAGTCAGTAGCTTCAATCATTTCTGGTATATGAATAACATGATGTTTTTCAATGGCAAAAATCAATGAATATTGTAAATGCACAAACAGTAATTTCTCCACATTGCAAGGTGCAATTCTGAAATTTTTTGCTTTTTCCTGCTCCTCTTAGCATGATAAAGAAGATTCAAAGAGAGTGAGATGCCAGCTCCTTTCATTCAGTCAGTAGCTTCAATCATTTCTGGACGTTTTTCAATGGCAAAAATCAATGAATATTGTAAATGCACAAACAGTAAATTCTCCGCATTGCAAGGTGCAATTCTGAAATTTTTTGCTTTTTCCTGCTCCTCTTAGCATGATAAAGAAGATTCAAAGAGAGCGAGATGCCAGCTCCTTTCATTCAGTCAGTAGCTTCAATCATTTCTGGTATATGAATAACATGATGTTTTTCAATGGCAAAAATCAATGAATATTGTAAATGCACAAACAGTAATTTCTCCGCATTGCAAGGTGCAATTCTGAAATTTTTTGCTTTTTCCTGCTCCTCTTAGCATGATAAAGAAGATTCAAAGAGAGTGAGATGCCAGCTCCTTTCATTCAGTCAGTAGCTTCAATCATTTCTGGACGTTTTTCAATGGCAAAAATCAATGAATATTGTAAATGCACAAACAGTAATTTCTCCGCATTGCAAGGTGCAATTCTGAAATTTTTTGCTTTTTCCTGCTCCTCTTAGCATGATAAAGAAGATTCAAAGAGAGTGAGATGCCAGCTCCTTTCATTCAGTCAGTAGCTTCAATCATTTCTGGACGTTTTTCAATGGCAAAAATCAATGAATATTGTAAATGCACAAACAGTAATTTCTCCGCATTGCAAGGTGCAATTCTGAAATTTTTTGCTTTTTCCTGCTCCTCTTAGCATGATAAAGAAGATTCAAAGAGAGTGAGATGCCAGCTCCTTTCATTCAGTCAGTAGCTTCAATCATTTCTGGTATATGAATAACAAGATGTTTTTCAATGGCAAAAATCAATGAATATTGTAAATGCACAAACAGTAATTTCTCCGCATTGCAAGGTGCAATTCTGAAATTTTTTGCTTTTTCCTGCTCCTCTTAGCATGATAAAGAAGATTCAAAGAGAGTGAGATGCCAGCTCCTTTCATTCAGTCAGCAGCTTCAATCATTTCTGGACATTTTTCAATGGCAAAAATCAATGAATATTGTAAATGCACAAACAGTAATTTCTCCGCATTGCAAGGTGCAATTCTGAAATTTTTTGCTTTTTCCTGCTCCTCTTAGCATGATAAAGAAGATTCAAAGAGAGTGAGATGCCAGCTCCTTTCATTCAGTCAGTAGCTTCAAACATTTCTGGTATATGAATAACATGATGTTTTTCAATGGCAAAAATCAATGAATATTGTAAAAGCACAAACAGTAATTTCTCCGCATTGCAAGGTGCAATTCTGAAATTTTTTGCTTTTTCCTGCTCCTCTTAGCATGATAAAGAAGATTCAAAGAGAGTGAGATGCCAGCTCCTTTCATTCAGTCAGCAGCTTCAATCATTTCTGGACATTTTTCAATGGCAAAAATCAATGAATATTGTAAATGCACAAACAGTAATTTCTCCGCATTGCAAGGTGCAATTCTGAAATTTTTTGCTTTTTCCTGCTCCTCTTAGCATGATAAAGAAGATTCAAAGAGAGTGAGATGCCAGCTCCTTTCATTCAGTCAGTAGCTTCAAACATTTCTGGTATATGAATAACATGATGTTTTTCAATGGCAAAAATCAATGAATATTGTAAAAGCACAAACAGTAATTTCTCCGCATTGCAAGGTGCAATTCTGAAATTTTTTGCTTTTTCCTGCTCCTCTTAGCATGATAAAGAAGATTCAAAGAGAGTGAGATGCCAGCTCCTTTCATTCAGTCAGTAGCTTCAATCATTTCTGGACGTTTTTCAATGGCAAAAATCAATGAATATTGTAAATGCACAAACAGTAATTTCTCCGCATTGCAAGGTGCAATTCTGAAATTTTTTGCTTTTTCCTGCTCCTCTTAGCATGATAAAGAAGATTCAAAGAGAGTGAGATGCCAGCTCCTTTCATTCAGTCACTAGCTTCAATCATTTCTGGTATATGAATAACATGATGTTTTTCAATGGCAAAAATCAATGAATATTGTAAATGCACAAACAGTAATTTCTCCGCATTGCAAGTTGCAATTCTGAAATTTTTTGCTTTTTCCTGCTCCTCTTAGCATGATAAAGAAGATTCAAAGAGAGTGAGATGCCAGCTCCTTTCATTCAGTCAGTATCTTCAATTATTTCTGGACGTTTTTCAATGGCAAAAATCAATGAATATTGTAAATGCACAAACAGTAATTTCTCCGCATTGCAAGGTGCAATTCTGAAATTTTTTGCTTTTTCCTGCTCCTCTTAGCATGATAAAGAAGATTCAAAGAGAGTGAGATGCCAGCTCCTTTCATTCAGTCAGTTGCTTCAATCATTTCTGGACGTTTTTCAATGGCAAAAATCAATGAATATTGTAAATGCACAAACAGTAATTTCTCCGCATTGCAAGGTGCAATTCTGAAATTTTTTGCTTTTTCCTGCTCCTCTTAGCATGATAAAGAAGATTCAAAGAGAGTGAGATGCCAGCTCCTTTCATTCAGTCAGTAGCTTCAATCATTTCTGGACGTTTTTCAATGGCAAAAATCAATGAATATTGTAAATGCACAAACAGTAATTTCTCCGCATTGCAAGGTGCAATTCTGAAATTTTTTGCTTTTTCCTGCTCCTCTTAGCATGATAAAGAAGATTCAAAGAGAGTGAGATGCCAGCTCCTTTCATTCAGTCAGTAGCTTCAATCATTTCTGGTATATGAATAACATGATGTTTTTCAATGGCAAAAATCAATGAATATTGTAAATGCACAAACAGTAATTTCTCCGCATTGCAAGTTGCAATTCTGAAATTTTTTGCTTTTTCCTGCTCCTCTTAGCATGATAAAGAAGATTCAATGAGAGTGAGATGCCAGCTCCTTTCATTCAGTCAGTAGCTTCAATCATTTCTGGACGTTTTTCAATGGCAAAAATCAATGAATATTGTAAATGCACAAACAGTAATTTCTCCGCATTGCAAGGTGCAATTCTGAAATTTTTTGCTTTTTCCTGCTCCTCTTAGCATGATAAAGAAGATTCAAAGAGAGTGAGATGCCAGCTCCATTCATTCAGTCAGTAGCTTCAATCATTTCTGGACGTTTTTCAATGGCAAAAATCAATGAATATTGTAAATGCACAAACAGTAATTTCTCCGCATTGCAAGGTGCAATTCTGAAATTTTTTGCTTTTTCCTGCTCCTCTTAGCATGATAAAGAAGATTCAAAGAGAGTGAGATGCCAGCTCCTTTCATTCAGTCAGTAGCTTCAATCATTTCTGGACGTTTTTCAATGGCAAAAATCAATGAATATTGTAAATGCACAAACAGTAATTTCTCCGCATTGCAAGGTGCAATTCTGAAATTTTTTGCTTTTTCCTGCTCCTCTTAGCATGATAAAGAAGATTCAAAGAGAGTGAGATGCCAGCTCCTTTCATTCAGTCAGTAGCTTCAATCATTTCTGGTATATGAATAACATGATGTTTTTCAATGGCAAAAATCAATGAATATTGTAAATGCACAAACAGTAATTTCTCCACATTGCAAGGTGCAATTCTGAAATTTTTTGCTTTTTCCTGCTCCTCTTAGCATGATAAAGAAGATTCAAAGAGAGTGAGATGCCAGCTCCTTTCATTCAGTCAGTAGCTTCAATCATTTCTGGACGTTTTTCAATGGCAAAAATCAATGAATATTGTAAATGCACAAACAGTAAATTCTCCGCATTGCAAGGTGCAATTCTGAAATTTTTTGCTTTTTCCTGCTCCTCTTAGCATGATAAAGAAGATTCAAAGAGAGCGAGATGCCAGCTCCTTTCATTCAGTCAGTAGCTTCAATCATTTCTGGTATATGAATAACATGATGTTTTTCAATGGCAAAAATCAATGAATATTGTAAATGCACAAACAGTAATTTCTCCGCATTGCAAGGTGCAATTCTGAAATTTTTTGCTTTTTCCTGCTCCTCTTAGCATGATAAAGAAGATTCAAAGAGAGTGAGATGCCAGCTCCTTTCATTCAGTCAGTAGCTTCAATCATTTCTGGACGTTTTTCAATGGCAAAAATCAATGAATATTGTAAATGCACAAACAGTAATTTCTCCGCATTGCAAGGTGCAATTCTGAAATTTTTTGCTTTTTCCTGCTCCTCTTAGCATGATAAAGAAGATTCAAAGAGAGTGAGATGCCAGCTCCTTTCATTCAGTCAGTAGCTTCAATCATTTCTGGACGTTTTTCAATGGCAAAAATCAATGAATATTGTAAATGCACAAACAGTAATTTCTCCGCATTGCAAGGTGCAATTCTGAAATTTTTTGCTTTTTCCTGCTCCTCTTAGCATGATAAAGAAGATTCAAAGAGAGTGAGATGCCAGCTCCTTTCATTCAGTCAGTAGCTTCAATCATTTCTGGTATATGAATAACAAGATGTTTTTCAATGGCAAAAATCAATGAATATTGTAAATGCACAAACAGTAATTTCTCCGCATTGCAAGGTGCAATTCTGAAATTTTTTGCTTTTTCCTGCTCCTCTTAGCATGATAAAGAAGATTCAAAGAGAGTGAGATGCCAGCTCCTTTCATTCAGTCAGCAGCTTCAATCATTTCTGGACATTTTTCAATGGCAAAAATCAATGAATATTGTAAATGCACAAACAGTAATTTCTCCGCATTGCAAGGTGCAATTCTGAAATTTTTTGCTTTTTCCTGCTCCTCTTAGCATGATAAAGAAGATTCAAAGAGAGTGAGATGCCAGCTCCTTTCATTCAGTCAGTAGCTTCAAACATTTCTGGTATATGAATAACATGATGTTTTTCAATGGCAAAAATCAATGAATATTGTAAAAGCACAAACAGTAATTTCTCCGCATTGCAAGGTGCAATTCTGAAATTTTTTGCTTTTTCCTGCTCCTCTTAGCATGATAAAGAAGATTCAAAGAGAGTGAGATGCCAGCTCCTTTCATTCAGTCAGTAGCTTCAATCATTTCTGGACGTTTTTCAATGGCAAAAATCAATGAATATTGTAAATGCACAAACAGTAATTTCTCCGCATTGCAAGGTGCAATTCTGAAATTTTTTGCTTTTTCCTGCTCCTCTTAGCATGATAAAGAAGATTCAAAGAGAGTGAGATGCCAGCTCCTTTCATTCAGTCAGTAGCTTCAATCATTTCTGGTATATGAATAACACGATGTTTTTCAATGGCAAAAATCAATGAATATTGTAAATGCACAAACAGTAATTTCTCCGCATTGCAAGTTGCAATTCTGAAATTTTTTGCTTTTTCCTGCTCCTCTTAGCATGATAAAGAAGATTCAAAGAGAGTGAGATGCCAGCTCCTTTCATTCAGTCAGTAGCTTCAATTATTTCTGGACGTTTTTCAATGGCAAAAATCAATGAATATTGTAAATGCACAAACAGTAATTTCTCCGCATTGCAAGGTGCAATTCTGAAATTTTTTGCTTTTTCCTGCTCCTCTTAGCATGATAAAGAAGATTCAAAGAGAGTGAGATGCCAGCTCCTTTCATTCAGTCAGTTGCTTCAATCATTTCTGGACGTTTTTCAATGGCAAAAATCAATGAATATTGTAAATGCACAAACAGTAATTTCTCCGCATTGCAAGGTGCAATTCTGAAATTTTTTGCTTTTTCCTGCTCCTCTTAGCATGATAAAGAAGATTCAAAGAGAGTGAGATGCCAGCTCCTTTCATTCAGTCAGTAGCTTCAATCATTTCTGGACGTTTTTCAATGGCAAAAATCAATGAATATTGTAAATGCACAAACAGTAATTTCTCCGCATTGCAAGGTGCAATTCTGAAATTTTTTGCTTTTTCCTGCTCCTCTTTGCATGATAAAGAAGATTCAAAGAGAGTGAGATGCCAGCTCCTTTCATTCAGTCAGTAGCTTCAATCATTTCTGGTATATGAATAACATGATGTTTTTCAATGGCAAAAATCAATGAATATTGTAAATGCACAAACAGTAATTTCTCCGCATTGCAAGGTGCAATTCTGAAATTTTTGGCTTTTTCCTGCTCCTCTTAGCATGATAAAGAAGATTCAAAGAGAGTGAGATGCCAGCTCCTTTCATTCAGTCAGTAGCTTCAATCATTTCTGGATGTTTTTCAATGGCAAAAATCAATGAATATTGTAAATGCACAAACAGTAATTTCTCCGTATTGCAAGGTGCAATTCTGAAATTTCTTGCATTTTCCTGCTCCT
The DNA here is from genome assembly GCF_046119375.1 of Phyllobates terribilis. NCBI lineage: Eukaryota > Metazoa > Chordata > Amphibia > Anura > Dendrobatidae > Phyllobates > Phyllobates terribilis. Next base: position 17,587 of record NW_027364811.1, read on the forward strand.
CTTAGCATGATAAAGAAGATTCAAAGAGAGTGAGATGCCAGCTCCTTTCATTCAGTCAGTAGCTTCAATCATTTCTGGATGTTTTTCAATGGCAAAAATCAATGAATATTGTAAATGCACAAACAGTAATTTCTCCGCATTGCAAGGTGCAATTCTGAAATTTTTTGCTTTTTCCTGCTCCTCTTAGCATGATAAAGAAGATTCAAAGAGAGTGAGATGCCAGCTCCTTTCATTCAGTCAGTAGCTTCAAACATTTCTGGTATATGAATAACATGATGTTTTTCAATGGCAAAAATCAATGAATATTGTAAATGCACAAACAGTAATTTCTCCGCATTGCAAGGTGCAATTCTGAAATTTTTTGCTTTTTCCTGCTCCTCTTAGCATGATAAAGAAGATTCAAAGAGAGTGAGATGCCAGCTCCTTTCATTCAGTCAGTAGCTTCAATCATTTCTGGACGTTTTTCAATGGCAAAAATCAATGAATATTGTAAATGCACAAACAGTAATTTCTCCGCATTGCAAGGTGCAATTCAGAAATTTTTGGCTTTTTCCTGCTCCTCTTAGCATGATAAAGAAGATTCAAAGAGAGTGAGATGCCAGCTTCTTTCATTCAGTCAGTAGCTTCAAACATTTCTGGGATATGAATAACATGATGTTTTTCAATGGCAAAAATTAATGAATATTGTAAATGCACAAACAGTAATTTCTCCGCATTGCAAGGTGCAATTCTGAAATTTTTTGCTTTTTCCTGCTCCTCTTAGCATGATAAAGAAGATTCAAAGAGAGTGAGATGCCAGCTCCTTTCATTCAGTCAGTAGCTTCAATCATTTCTGGACGTTTTTCAATGGCAAAAATCAATGAATATTGTAAATGCACAAACAGTAATTTCTCCGCATTGCAAGGTGCAATTCTGAAATTTTTTGCTTTTTCCTGCTCCTCTTAGCATGATAAAGAAGATTCAAAGAGAGTGAGATGCCAGCTCCTTTCATTCAGTCAGTAGCTTCAATCATTTCTGGACGTTTTTCAATGGCAAAAATCAATGAATATTGTAAATGCACAAACAGTAATTTCTCCGCATTGCAAGGTGCAATTCTGAAATTTTTTGCTTTTTCCTGCTCCTCTTAGCATGATAAAGAAGATTCAAAGAGAGTGAGATGCCAGCTCCTTTCATTCAGTCAGTAGCTTCAATCATTTCTGGACGTTTTTCAATGGCAAAAATCAATGAATATTGTAAATGCACAAACAGTAATTTCTCCGCATTGCAAGGTGCAATTCTGAAATTTTTTGCTTTTTCCTGCTCCTCTTAGCATGATAAAGAAGATTCAAAGAGAGTGAGATGCCAGCTCCTTTCATTCAGTCAGTAGCTTCAATCATTTCTGGTATATGAATAACATGATGTTTTTCAATGGCAAAAATCAATGAATATTGTAAATGCACAAACAGTAATTTCTCCGCATTGCAAGTTGCAATTCTGAAATTTTTTGCTTTTTCCTGCTCCTCTTAGCATGATAAAGAAGATTCAAAGAGAGTGAGATGCCAGCTCCTTTCATTCAGTCAGTAGCTTCAATCATTTCTGGACGTTTTTCAATGGCAAAAATCAATGAATATTGTAAATGCACAAACAGTAATTTCTCCGCATTGCAAGGTGCAATTCTGAAATTTTTTGCTTTTTCCTGCTCCTCTTAGCATGATAAAGAAGATTCAAAGAGAGTGAGATGCCAGCTCCTTTCATTCAGTCAGTAGCTTCAATCATTTCTGGACGTTTTTCAATGGCAAAAATCAATGAATATTGTAAATGCACAAACAGTAATTTCTCCGCATTGCAAGGTGCAATTCTGAAATTTTTTGCTTTTTCCTGCTCCTCTTAGCATGATAAAGAAGATTCAAAGAGAGTGAGATGCCAGCTCCTTTCATTCAGTCAGTAGCTTCAAACATTTCTGGTATATGAATAACATGATGTTTTTCAATGGCAAAAATCAATGAATATTGTAAATGCACAAACAGTAATTTCTCCGCATTGCAAGGTGCAATTCTGAAATTTTTTGCTTTTTCCTGCTCCTCTTAGCATGATAAAGAAGATTCAAAGAGAGTGAGATGCCAGCTCCTTTCATTCAGTCAGTAGCTTCAATCATTTCTGGACGTTTTTCAATGGCAAAAATCAATGAATATTGTAAATGCACAAACAGTAATTTCTCCGCATTGCAAGGTGCAATTCTGAAATTTTTTGCTTTTTCCTGCTCCTCTTAGCATGATAAAGAAGATTCAAAGAGAGTGAGATGCCAGCTTCTTTCATTCAGTCAGTAGCTTCAAACATTTCTGGGATATGAATAACATGATGTTTTTCAATGGCAAAAATTAATGAATATTGTAAATGCACAAACAGTAATTTCTCCGCATTGCAAGGTGCAATTCTGAAATTTTTTGCTTTTTCCTGCTCCTCTTAGCATGATAAAGAAGATTCAAAGAGAGTGAGATGCCAGCTCCTTTCATTCAGTCAGTAGCTTCAATCATTTCTGGACGTTTTTCAATGGCAAAAATCAATGAATATTGTAAATGCACAAACAGTAATTTCTCCGCATTGCAAGGTGCAATTCTGAAATTTTTTGCTTTTTCCTGCTCCTCTTAGCATGATAAAGAAGATTCAAAGAGAGTGAGATGCCAGCTCCTTTCATTCAGTCAGTAGCTTCAATCATTTCTGGACGTTTTTCAATGGCAAAAATCAATGAATATTGTAAATGCACAAACAGTAATTTCTCCGTATTGCAAGGTGCAATTCTGAAATTTTTTGCTTTTTCCTGCTCCTCTTAGCATGATAAAGAAGATTCAAAGAGAGTGAGATGCCAGCTCCTTTCATTCAGTCAGTAGCTTCAATCATTTCTGGTATATGAATAACATGATGTTTTTCAATGGCAAAAATCAATGAATATTGTAAATGCACAAACAGTAATTTCTCCGCATTGCAAGTTGCAATTCTGAAATTTTTTGCTTTTTCCTGCTCCTCTTAGCATGATAAAGAAGATTCAAAGAGAGTGAGATGCCAGCTCCTTTCATTCAGTCAGTAGCTTCAATCATTTCTGGACGTTTTTCAATGGCAAAAATCAATGAATATTGTAAATGCACAAACAGTAATTTCTCCGCATTGCAAGGTGCAATTCTGAAATTTTTTGCTTTTTACTGCTCCTCTTGGCATGATAAAGAAGATTCAAAGAGAGTGAGATGCCAGCTCCTTTCATTCAGTCAGTAGCTTCAATCATTTCTGGACGTTTTTCAATGGCAAAAATCAATGAATATTGTAAATGCACAAACAGTAATTTCTCCGCATTGCAAGGTGCAATTCTGAAATTTTTTGCTTTTTCCTGCTCCTCTTAGCATGATAAAGAAGATTCAAAGAGAGTGAGATGCCAGCTCCTTTCATTCAGTCAGTAGCTTCAAACATTTCTGGTATATGAATAACATGATGTTTTTCAATGGCAAAAATCAATGAATATTGTAAATGCACAAACAGTAATTTCTCCGCATTGCAAGGTGCAATTCTGAAATTTTTTGCTTTTTCCTGCTCCTCTTAGCATGATAAAGAAGATTCAAAGAGAGTGAGATGCCAGCTCCTTTCATTCAGTCAGTAGCTTCAATCATTTCTGGACGTTTTTCAATGGCAAAAATCAATGAAGATTGTAAATGCACAAACAGTAATTTCTCCGCATTGCAAGGTGCAATTCTGAAATTTTTTGCTTTTTCCTGCTCCTCTTAGCATGATAAAGAAGATTCAAAGAGAGTGAGATGCCAGCTTCTTTCATTCAGTCAGTAGCTTCAAACATTTCTGGGATATGAATAACATGATGTTTTTCAATGGCAAAAATTAATGAATATTGTAAATGCACAAACAGTAATTTCTCCGCATTGCAAGGTGCAATTCTGAAATTTTTTGCTTTTTCCTGCTCCTCTTAGCATGATAAAGAAGATTCAAAGAGAGTTAGATGCCAGCTCCTTTCATTCAGTCAGTAGCTTCAATCATTTCTGGACGTTTTTCAATGGCAAAAATCAATGAATATTGTAAATGCACAAACAGTAATTTCTCCGCATTGCAAGGTGCAATTCTGAAATTTTTTGCTTTTTCCTGCTCCTCTTAGCATGATAAAGAAGATTCAAAGAGAGTGAGATGCCAGCTCCTTTCATTCAGTCAGTAGCTTCAATCATTTCTGGACGTTTTTCAATGGCAAAAATCAATGAATATTGTAAATGCACAAACAGGAATTTCTCCGCATTGCAAGGTGCAATTCTGAAAATTTTTGCTTTTTCCTGCTCCTCTTAGCATGATAAAGAAGATTCAAAGAGAGTGAGATGCCAGCTCCTTTCATTCAGTCAGTAGCTTCAATCATTTCTGGTATATGAATAACATGATGTTTTTCAATGGCAAAAATCAATGAATATTGTAAATGCACAAACAGTAATTTCTCCGCATTGCAAGTTGCAATTCTGAAATTTTTTGCTTTTTCCTGCTCCTCTTAGCATGATAAAGAAGATTCAAAGAGAGTGAGATGCCAGCTCCTTTCATTCAGTCAGTAGCTTCAATCATTTCTGGACGTTTTTCAATGGCAAAAATCAATGAATATTGTAAATGCACAAACAGTAATTTCTCCGCATTGCAAGTTGCAATTCTGAAATTTTTTGCTTTTTCCTGCTCCTCTTAGCATGATAAAGAAGATTCAAAGAGAGTGAGATGCCAGCTCCTTTCATTCAGTCAGTAGCTTCAATCATTTCTGGACGTTTTTCAATGGCAAAAATCAATGAATATTGTAAATGCACAAACAGTAATTTCTCCGCATTGCAAGGTGCAATTCTGAAATTTTTTGCTTTTTCCTGCTCCTCTTAGCATGATAAAGAAGATTCAAAGAGAGTGAGATGCCAGCTCCTTTCATTCAGTCAGTAACTTCAAACATTTCTGGTATATGAATAACATGATGTTTTTCAATGGCAAAAATCAATGAATATTGTAAAAGCACAAACAGTAATTTCTCCGCATTGCAAGGTGCAATTCTGAAATTTTTTGCTTTTTCCTGCTCCTCTTAGCATGATAAAGAAGATTCAAAGAGAGTGAGATGCCAGCTCCTTTCATTCAGTCAGTAGCTTCAATCATTTCTGGACGTTTTTCAATGGCAAAAATCAATGAATATTGTAAATGCACAAACAGTAATTTCTCCGCATTGCAAGGTGCAATTCTGAAATTTTTTGCTTTTTCCTGCTCCTCTTAGCATGATAAAGAAGATTCAAAGAGAGTGAGATGCCAGCTCCTTTCATTCAGTCAGTAGCTTCAATCATTTCTGGTATATGAATAACATGATGTTTTTCAATGGCAAAAATCAATGAATATTGTAAATGCACAAACAGTAATTTCTCCACATTGCAAGGTGCAATTCTGAAATTTTTTGCTTTTTCCTGCTCCTCTTAGCATGATAAAGAAGATTCAAAGAGAGTGAGATGCCAGCTCCTTTCATTCAGTCAGTAGCTTCAATCATTTCTGGACGTTTTTCAATGGCAAAAATCAATGAATATTGTAAATGCACAAACAGTAATTTCTCCGCATTGCAAGGTGCAATTCTGAAATTTTTTGCTTTTTCCTGCTCCTCTTAGCATGATAAAGAAGATTCAAAGAGAGCGAGATGCCAGCTCCTTTCATTCAGTCAGTAGCTTCAATCATTTCTGGTATATGAATAACATGATGTTTTTCAATGGCAAAAATCAATGAATATTGTAAATGCACAAACAGTAATTTCTCCGCATTGCAAGGTGCAATTCTGAAATTTTTTGCTTTTTCCTGCTCCTCTTAGCATGATAAAGAAGATTCAAAGAGAGTGAGATGCCAGCTCCTTTCATTCAGTCAGTAGCTTCAATCATTTCTGGACGTTTTTCAATGGCAAAAATCAATGAATATTGTAAATGCACAAACAGTAATTTCTCCGCATTGCAAGGTGTAATTCTGAAATTTTTTGCTTTTTCCTGCTCCTCTTAGCATGATAAAGAAGATTCAAAGAGAGTGAGATGCCAGCTCCTTTCATTCAGTCAGTAGCTTCAAACATTTCTGGTATATGAATAACATGATGTTTTTCAATGGCAAAAATCAATGAATATTGTAAATGCACAAACAGTAATTTCTCCGCATTGCAAGGTGCAATTCTGAAATTTTTTGCTTTTTCCTGCTCCTCTTAGCATGATAAAGAAGATTCAAAGAGAGTGAGATGCCAGCTCCTTTCATTCAGTCAGTAGCTTCAATCATTTCTGGACGTTTTTCAATGGCAAAAATCAATGAATATTGTAAATGCACAAACAGTAATTTCTCCGCATTGCAAGGTGCAATTCTGAAATTTTTTGCTTTTTCCTGCTCCTCTTAGCATGATAAAGAAGATTCAAAGAGAGTGAGATGCCAGCTCCTTTCATTCAGTCAGTAGCTTCAATCATTTCTGGACGTTTTTCAATGGCAAAAATCAATGAATATTGTAAATGCACAAACAGTAATTTCTCCGCATTGCAAGGTGCAATTCTGAAATTTTTTGCTTTTTCCTGCTCCTCTTAGCATGATAAAGAAGATTCAAAGAGAGTGAGATGCCAGCTCCTTTCATTCAGTCAGTAGCTTCAATCATTTCTGGTATATGAATAACATGATGTTTTTCAATGGCAAAAATCAATGAATATTGTAAATGCACAAACAGTAATTTCTCCGCATTGCAAGGTGCAATTCTGAAATTTTTTGCTTTTTCCTGCTCCTCTTAGCATGATAAAGAAGATTCAAAGAGAGTGAGATGCCAGCTCCTTTCATTCAGTCAGCAGCTTCAATCATTTCTGGACATTTTTCAATGGCAAAAATCAATGAATATTGTAAATGCACAAACAGTAATTTCTCCGCATTGCAAGGTGCAATTCTGAAATTTTTTGCTTTTTCCTGCTCCTCTTAGCATGATAAAGAAGATTCAAAGAGAGTGAGATGCCAGCTCCTTTCATTCAGTCAGTAGCTTCAAACATTTCTGGTATATGAATAACATGATGTTTTTCAATGGCAAAAATCAATGAATATTGTAAAAGCACAAACAGTAATTTCTCCACATTGCAAGGTGCAATTCTGAAATTTTTTGCTTTTTCCTGCTCCTCTTAGCATGATAAAGAAGATTCAAAGAGAGTGAGATGCCAGCTCCTTTCATTCAGTCAGTAGCTTCAAACATTTCTGGTATATGAATAACATGATGTTTTTCAATGGCAAAAATCAATGAATATTGTAAAAGCACAAACAGTAATTTCTCCACATTGCAAGGTGCAATTCTGAAATTTTTTGCTTTTTCCTGCTCCTCTTAGCATGATAAAGAAGATTCAAAGAGAGTGAGATGCCAGCTCCTTTCATTCAGTCAGTAGCTTCAATCATTTCTGGTATATGAATAACATGATGTTTTTCAATGGCAAAAATCAATGAATATTGTAAATGCACAAACAGTAATTTCTCCGCATTGCAAGGTGCAATTCTGAAATTTTTGGCTTTTTCCTGCTCCTCTTAGCATGATAAAGAAAATTCAAAGAGAGTGAGATGCCAGCTCCTTTCATTCAGTCAGTAGCTTCAATCATTTCTGGATGTTTTTCAATGGCAAAAATCAATGAATATTGTAAATGCACAAACAGTAATTTCTCCGCATTGCAAGGTGCAATTCTGAAATTTCTTGCATTTTCCTGCTCCTCTTAGCATGATAAAGAAGATTCAAAGAGAGTGAGATGCCAGCTCCTTTCATTCAGTCAGTAGCTTCAATCATTTCTGGATGTTTTTCAATGGCAAAAATCAATGAATATTGTAAATGCACAAACAGTAATTTCTCCGCATTGCAAGGTGCAATTCTGAAATTTTTTGCTTTTTCCTGCTCCTCTTAGCATGATAAAGAAGATTCAAAGAGAGTGAGATGCCAGCTCCTTTCATTCAGTCAGTAGCTTCAAACATTTCTGGTATATGAATAACATGATGTTTTTCAATGGCAAAAATCAATGAATATTGTAAATGCACAAACAGTAATTTCTCCGCATTGCAAGGTGCAATTCTGAAATTTTTTGCATTTTCCTGCTCCTCTTAGCATGATAAAGAAGATTCAAAGAGAGTGAGATGCCAGCTCCTTTCATTCAGTCAGTAGCTTCAATCATTTCTGGATGTTTTTCAATGGCAAAAATCAATGAATATTGTAAATGCACAAACAGTAATTTCTCCGCATTGCAAGGTGCAATTCAGAAATTTTTGGCTTTTTCCTGCTCCTCTTAGCATGATAAAGAAGATTCAAAGAGAGTGAGATGCCAGCTTCTTTCATTCAGTCAGTAGCTTCAAACATTTCTGGGATATGAATAACATGATGTTTTTCAATGGCAAAAATTAATGAATATTGTAAATGCACAAACAGTAATTTCTCCGCATTGCAAGGTGCAATTCTGAAATTTTTTGCTTTTTCCTGCTCCTCTTAGCATGATAAAGAAGATTCAAAGAGAGTGAGATGCCAGCTCCTTTCATTCAGTCAGTAGCTTCAATCATTTCTGGACGTTTTTCAATGGCAAAAATCAATGAATATTGTAAATGCACAAACAGTAATTTCTCCGCATTGCAAGGTGCAATTCTGAAATTTTTTGCTTTTTCCTGCTCCTCTTAGCATGATAAAGAAGATTCAAAGAGAGTGAGATGCCAGCTCCTTTCATTCAGTCAGTAGCTTCAATCATTTCTGGACGTTTTTCAATGGCAAAAATCAATGAATATTGTAAATGCACAAACAGTAATTTCTCCGCATTGCAAGGTGCAATTCTGAAATTTTTTGCTTTTTCCTGCTCCTCTTAGCATGATAAAGAAGATTCAAAGAGAGTGAGATGCCAGCTCCTTTCATTCAGTCAGTAGCTTCAATCATTTCTGGTATATGAATAACATGATGTTTTTCAATGGCAAAAATCAATGAATATTGTAAATGCACAAACAGTAATTTCTCCGCATTGCAAGTTGCAATTCTGAAATTTTTTGCTTTTTCCTGCTCCTCTTAGCATGATAAAGAAGATTCAAAGAGAGTGAGATGCCAGCTCCTTTCATTCAGTCAGTAGCTTCAATCATTTCTGGACGTTTTTCAATGGCAAAAATCAATGAATATTGTAAATGCACAAACAGTAATTTCTCCGCATTGCAAGGTGCAATTCTGAAATTTTTTGCTTTTTCCTGCTCCTCTTAGCATGATAAAGAAGATTCAAAGAGAGTGAGATGCCAGCTCCTTTCATTCAGTCAGTAGCTTCAATCATTTCTGGACGTTTTTCAATGGCAAAAATCAATGAATATTGTAAATGCACAAACAGTAATTTCTCCGCATTGCAAGGTGCAATTCTGAAATTTTTTGCTTTTTCCTGCTCCTCTTAGCATGATAAAGAAGATTCAAAGAGAGTGAGATGCCAGCTCCTTTCATTCAGTCAGTAGCTTCAAACATTTCTGGTATATGAATAACATGATGTTTTTCAATGGCAAAAATCAATGAATATTGTAAATGCACAAACAGTAATTTCTCCGCATTGCAAGGTGCAATTCTGAAATTTTTTGCTTTTTCCTGCTCCTCTTAGCATGATAAAGAAGATTCAAAGAGAGTGAGATGCCAGCTCCTTTCATTCAGTCAGTAGCTTCAATCATTTCTGGACGTTTTTCAATGGCAAAAATCAATGAATATTGTAAATGCACAAACAGTAATTTCTCCGCATTGCAAGGTGCAATTCTGAAATTTTTTGCTTTTTCCTGCTCCTCTTAGCATGATAAAGAAGATTCAAAGAGAGTGAGATGCCAGCTTCTTTCATTCAGTCAGTAGCTTCAAACATTTCTGGGATATGAATAACATGATGTTTTTCAATGGCAAAAATTAATGAATATTGTAAATGCACAAACAGTAATTTCTCCGCATTGCAAGGTGCAATTCTGAAATTTTTTGCTTTTTCCTGCTCCTCTTAGCATGATAAAGAAGATTCAAAGAGAGTGAGATGCCAGCTCCTTTCATTCAGTCAGTAGCTTCAATCATTTCTGGACGTTTTTCAATGGCAAAAATCAATGAATATTGTAAATGCACAAACAGTAATTTCTCCGCATTGCAAGGTGCAATTCTGAAATTTTTTGCTTTTTCCTGCTCCTCTTAGCATGATAAAGAAGATTCAAAGAGAGTGAGATGCCAGCTCCTTTCATTCAGTCAGTAGCTTCAATCATTTCTGGACGTTTTTCAATGGCAAAAATCAATGAATATTGTAAATGCACAAACAGTAATTTCTCCGCATTGCAAGGTGCAATTCTGAAATTTTTTGCTTTTTCCTGCTCCTCTTAGCATGATAAAGAAGATTCAAAGAGAGTGAGATGCCAGCTCCTTTCATTCAGTCAGTAGCTTCAATCATTTCTGGTATATGAATAACATGATGTTTTTCAATGGCAAAAATCAATGAATATTGTAAATGCACAAACAGTAATTTCTCCGCATTGCAAGTTGCAATTCTGAAATTTTTTGCTTTTTCCTGCTCCTCTTAGCATGATAAAGAAGATTCAAAGAGAGTGAGATGCCAGCTCCTTTCATTCAGTCAGTAGCTTCAATCATTTCTGGACGTTTTTCAATGGCAAAAATCAATGAATATTGTAAATGCACAAACAGTAATTTCTCCGCATTGCAAGGTGCAATTCTGAAATTTTTTGCTTTTTCCTGCTCCTCTTGGCATGATAAAGAAGATTCAAAGAGAGTGAGATGCCAGCTCCTTTCATTCAGTCAGTAGCTTCAATCATTTCTGGACGTTTTTCAATGGCAAAAATCAATGAATATTGTAAATGCACAAACAGTAATTTCTCCGCATTGCAAGGTGCAATTCTGAAATTTTTTGCTTTTTCCTGCTCCTCTTAGCATGATAAAGAAGATTCAAAGAGAGTGAGATGCCAGCTCCTTTCATTCAGTCAGTAGCTTCAAACATTTCTGGTATATGAATAACATGATGTTTTTCAATGGCAAAAATCAATGAATATTGTAAATGCACAAACAGTAATTTCTCCGCATTGCAAGGTGCAATTCTGAAATTTTTTGCTTTTTCCTGCTCCTCTTAGCATGATAAAGAAGATTCAAAGAGAGTGAGATGCCAGCTCCTTTCATTCAGTCAGTAGCTTCAATCATTTCTGGACGTTTTTCAATGGCAAAAATCAATGAAGATTGTAAATGCACAAACAGTAATTTCTCCGCATTGCAAGGTGCAATTCTGAAATTTTTTGCTTTTTCCTGCTCCTCTTAGCATGATAAAGAAGATTCAAAGAGAGTGAGATGCCAGCTTCTTTCATTCAGTCAGTAGCTTCAAACATTTCTGGTATATCAATAACATGATGTTTTTCAATGGCAAAAATTAATGAATATTGTAAATGCACAAACAGTAATTTCTCCGCATTGCAAGGTGCAATTCTGAAATTTTTTGCTTTTTCCTGCTCCTCTTAGCATGATAAAGAAGATTCAAAGAGAGTGAGATGCCAGCTCCTTTCATTCAGTCAGTAGCTTCAATCATTTCTGGACGTTTTTCAATGGCAAAAATCAATGAATATTGTAAATGCACAAACAGTAATTTCTCCGCATTGCAAGGTGCAATTCTGAAATTTTTTGCTTTTTCCTGCTCCTCTTAGCATGATAAAGAAGATTCAAAGAGAGTGAGATGCCAGCTCCTTTCATTCAGTCAGTAGCTTCAATCATTTCTGGACGTTTTTCAATGGCAAAAATCAATGAATATTGTAAATGCACAAACAGGAATTTCTCCGCATTGCAAGGTGCAATTCTGAAAATTTTTGCTTTTTCCTGCTCCTCTTAGCATGATAAAGAAGATTCAAAGAGAGTGAGATGCCAGCTCCTTTCATTCAGTCAGTAGCTTCAATCATTTCTGGTATATGAATAACATGATGTTTTTCAATGGCAAAAATCAATGAATATTGTAAATGCACAAACAGTAATTTCTCCGCATTGCAAGTTGCAATTCTGAAATTTTTTGCTTTTTCCTGCTCCTCTTAGCATGATAAAGAAGATTCAAAGAGAGTGAGATGCCAGCTCCTTTCATTCAGTCAGTATCTTCAATCATTTCTGGACGTTTTTCAATGGCAAAAATCAATGAATATTGTAAATGCACAAACAGTAATTTCTCCGCATTGCAAGGTGCAATTCTGAAATTTTTTGCTTTTTCCTGCTCCTCTTAGCATGATAAAGAAGATTCAAAGAGAGTGAGATGCCAGCTCCTTTCATTCAGTCAGTAGCTTCAATCATTTCTGGATGTTTTTCAATGGCAAAAATCAATGAATATTGTAAATGCACAAACAGTAATTTCTCCGCATTGCAAGGTGCAATTCTGAAATTTTTTGCTTTTTCCTGCTCCTCTTAGCATGATAAAGAAGATTCAAAGAGAGTGAGATGCCAGCTCCTTTCATTCAGTCAGTAGCTTCAAACATTTCTGGTATATGAATAACATGATGTTTTTCAATGGCAAAAATCAATGAATATTGTAAAAGCACAAACAGTAATTTCTCCGCATTGCAAGGTGCAATTCTGAAATTTTTTGCTTTTTCCTGCTCCTCTTAGCATGATAAAGAAGATTCAAAGAGAGTGAGATGCCAGCTCCTTTCATTCAGTCAGTAGCTTCAATCATTTCTGGACGTTTTTCAATGGCAAAAATCAATGAATATTGTAAATGCACAAACAGTAATTTCTCCGCATTGCAAGGTGCAATTCTGAAATTTTTTGCTTTTTCCTGCTCCTCTTAGCATGATAAAGAAGATTCAAAGAGAGTGAGATGCCAGCTCCTTTCATTCAGTCAGTAGCTTCAATCATTTCTGGTATATGAATAACATGATGTTTTTCAATGGCAAAAATCAATGAATATTGTAAATGCACAAACAGTAATTTCTCCACATTGCAAGGTGCAATTCTGAAATTTTTTGCTTTTTCCTGCTCCTCTTAGCATGATAAAGAAGATTCAAAGAGAGTGAGATGCCAGCTCCTTTCATTCAGTCAGTAGCTTTAATCATTTCTGGACGTTTTTCAATGGCAAAAATCAATGAATATTGTAAATGCACAAACAGTAATTTCTCCGCATTGCAAGGTGCAATTCTGAAATTTTTTGCTTTTTCCTGCTCCTCTTAGCATGATAAAGAAGATTCAAAGAGAGCGAGATGCCAGCTCCTTTCATTCAGTCAGTAGCTTCAATCATTTCTGGTATATGAATAACATGATGTTTTTCAATGGCAAAAATCAATGAATATTGTAAATGCACAAACAGTAATTTCTCCGCATTGCAAGGTGCAATTCTGAAATTTTTTGCTTTTTCCTGCTCCTCTTAGCATGATAAAGAAGATTCAAAGAGAGTGAGATGCCAGCTCCTTTCATTCAGTCAGTAGCTTCAATCATTTCTGGACGTTTTTCAATGGCAAAAATCAATGAATATTGTAAATGCACAAACAGTAATTTCTCCGCATTGCAAGGTGTAATTCTGAAATTTTTTGCTTTTTCCTGCTCCTCTTAGCATGATAAAGAAGATTCAAAGAGAGTGAGATGCCAGCTCCTTTCATTCAGTCAGTAGCTTCAAACATTTCTGGTATATGAATAACATGATGTTTTTCAATGGCAAAAATCAATGAATATTGTAAATGCACAAACAGTAATTTCTCCGCATTGCAAGGTGCAATTCTGAAATTTTTTGCTTTTTCCTGCTCCTCTTAGCATGATAAAGAAGATTCAAAGAGAGTGAGATGCCAGCTCCTTTCATTCAGTCAGTAGCTTCAATCATTTCTGGACGTTTTTCAATGGCAAAAATCAATGAATATTGTAAATGCACAAACAGTAATTTCTCCGCATTGCAAGGTGCAATTCTGAAATTTTTTGCTTTTTCCTGCTCCTCTTAGCATGATAAAGAAGATTCAAAGAGAGTGAGATGCCAGCTCCTTTCATTCAGTCAGTAGCTTCAATCATTTCTGGACGTTTTTCAATGGCAAAAATCAATGAATATTGTAAATGCACAAACAGTAATTTCTCCGCATTGCAAGGTGCAATTCTGAAATTTTTTGCTTTTTCCTGCTCCTCTTAGCATGATAAAGAAGATTCAAAGAGAGTGAGATGCCAGCTCCTTTCATTCAGTCAGTAGCTTCAATCATTTCTGGTATATGAATAACATGATGTTTTTCAATGGCAAAAATCAATGAATATTGTAAATGCACAAACAGTAATTTCTCCGCATTGCAAGGTGCAATTCTGAAATTTTTTGCTTTTTCCTGCTCCTCTTAGCATGATAAAGAAGATTCAAAGAGAGTGAGATGCCAGCTCCTTTCATTCAGTCAGCAGCTTCAATCATTTCTGGACATTTTTCAATGGCAAAAATCAATGAATATTGTAAATGCACAAACAGTAATTTCTCCGCATTGCAAGGTGCAATTCTGAAATTTTTTGCTTTTTCCTGCTCCTCTTAGCATGATAAAGAAGATTCAAAGAGAGTGAGATGCCAGCTCCTTTCATTCAGTCAGTAGCTTCAAACATTTCTGGTAAAAGAATAACATGATGTTTTTCAATGGCAAAAATCAATGAATATTGTAAAAGCACAAACAGTAATTTCTCCACATTGCAAGGTGCAATTCTGAAATTTTTTGCTTTTTCCTGCTCCTCTTAGCATGATAAAGAAGATTCAAAGAGAGTGAGATGCCAGCTCCTTTCATTCAGTCAGTAGCTTCAATCATTTCTGGACGTTTTTCAATGGCAAAAATCAATGAATATTGTAAATGCACAAACAGTAATTTCTCCGCATTGCAAGGTGCAATTCTGAAATTTTTTGCTTTTTCCTGCTCCTCTTAGCATGATAAAGAAGATTCAAAGAGAGTGAGATGCCAGCTCCTTTCATTCAGTCACTAGCTTCAATCATTTCTGGTATATGAATAACATGATGTTTTTCAATGGCAAAAATCAATGAATATTGTAAATGCACAAACAGTAATTTCTCCGCATTGCAAGTTGCAATTCTGAAATTTTTTGCTTTTTCCTGCTCCTCTTAGCATGATAAAGAAGATTCAAAGAGAGTGAGATGCCAGCTCCTTTCATTCAGTCAGTAGCTTCAATTATTTCTGGACGTTTTTCAATGGCAAAAATCAATGAATATTGTAAATGCACAAACAGTAATTTCTCCGCATTGCAAGGTGCAATTCTGAAATTTTTTGCTTTTTCCTGCTCCTCTTAGCATGATAAAGAAGATTCAAAGAGAGTGAGATGCCAGCTCCTTTCATTCAGTCAGTTGCTTCAATCATTTCTGGACGTTTTTCAATGGCAAAAATCAGTGAATATTGTAAATGCACAAACAGTAATTTCTCCGCATTGCAAGGTGCAATTCTGAAATTTTTTGCTTTTTCCTGCTCCTCTTAGCATGATAAAGAAGATTCAAAGAGAGTGAGATGCCAGCTCCTTTCATTCAGTCAGTAGCTTCAATCATTTCTGGACGTTTTTCAATGGCAAAAATCAATGAATATTGTAAATGCACAAACAGTAATTTCTCCGCATTGCAAGGTGCAATTCTGAAATTTTTTGCTTTTTCCTGCTCCTCTTTGCATGATAAAGAAGATTCAAAGAGAGTGAGATGCCAGCTCCTTTCATTCAGTCAGTAGCTTCAATCATTTCTGGTATATGAATAACATGATGTTTTTCAATGGCAAAAATCAATGAATATTGTAAATGCACAAACAGTAATTTCTCCGCATTGCAAGGTGCAATTCTGAAATTTTTGGCTTTTTCCTGCTCCTCTTAGCATGATAAAGAAGATTCAAAGAGAGTGAGATGCCAGCTCCTTTCATTCAGTCAGTAGCTTCAATCATTTCTGGATGTTTTTCAATGGCAAAAATCAATGAATATTGTAAATGCACAAACAGTAATTTCTCCGCATTGCAAGGTGCAATTCTGAAATTTCTTGCATTTTCCTGCTCCTCTTAGCATGATAAAGAAGATTCAAAGAGAGTGAGATGCCAGCTCCTTTCATTCAGTCAGTAGCTTCAATCATTTCTGGACGTTTTTCATGGGCAAAAATCAATGAATATTGTAAATGCACAAACAGTAATTTCTCCGCATTGCAAGGTGCAATTCTGAAATTTTTTGCTTTTTCCTGCTCCTCTTAGCATGATAAAGAAGATTCAAAGAGAGTGAGATGCCAGCTCCTTTCATTCAGTCAGTAGCTTCAAACATTTCTGGTATATGAATAACATGATGTTTTTCAATGGCAAAAATCAATGAATATTGTAAATGCACAAACAGTAATTTCTCCGCATTGCAAGGTGCAATTCTGAAATTTTTTGCTTTTTCCTGCTCCTCTTAGCATGATAAAGAAGATTCAAAGAGAGTGAGATGCCAGCTCCTTTCATTCAGTCAGTAGCTTCAATCATTTCTGGTATATGAATAACATGATGTTTTTCAATGGCAAAAATCAATGAATATTGTAAATGCACAAACAGTAATTTCTCCGCATTGCAAGTTGCAATTCTGAAATTTTTTGCTTTTTCCTGCTCCTCTTAGCATGATAAAGAAGATTCAAAGAGAGTGAGATGCCAGCTCCTTTCATTCAGTCAGTAGCTTCAATCATTTCTGGACGTTTTTCAATGGCAAAAATCAATGAATATTGTAAATGCACAAACAGTAATTTCTCCGCATTGCAAGGTGCAATTCTGAAATTTTTTGCTTTTTCCTGCTCCTCTTAGCATGATAAAGAAGATTCAAAGAGAGTGAGATGCCAGCTCCTTTCATTCAGTCAGTAGCTTCAATCATTTCTGGACGTTTTTCAATGGCAAAAATCAATGAATATTGTAAATGCACAAACAGTAATTTCTCCGCATTGCAAGGTGCAATTCTGAAATTTTTTGCTTTTTCCTGCTCCTCTTAGCATGATAAAGAAGATTCAAAGAGAGTGAGATGCCAGCTCCTTTCATTCAGTCAGTAGCTTCAAACATTTCTGGTATATGAATAACATGATGTTTTTCAATGGCAAAAATCAATGAATATTGTAAAAGCACAAACAGTAATTTCTCCGCATTGCAAGGTGCAATTCTGAAATTTTTTTGCTTTTTCCTGCTCCTCTTAGCATGATAAAGAAGATTCAAAGAGAGTGAGATGCCAGCTCCTTTCATTCAGTCAGTAGCTTCAATCATTTCTGGACGTTTTTCAATGGCAAAAATCAATGAATATTGTAAATGCACAAACAGTAATTTCTCCGCATTGCAAGGCGCAATTCTGAAATTTTTTGCTTTTTCCTGCTCCTCTTAGCATGATAAAGAAGATTCAAAGAGAGTGAGATGCCAGCTCCTTTCATTCAGTCAGTAGCTTCAATCATTTCTGGTATATGAATAACATGATGTTTTTCAATGGCAAAAATCAATGAATATTGTAAATGCACAAACAGTAATTTCTCCACATTGCAAGGTGCAATTCTGAAATTTTTTGCTTTTTCCTGCTCCTCTTAGCATGATAAAGAAGATTCAAAGAGAGTGAGATGCCAGCTCCTTTCATTCAGTCAGTAGCTTCAATCATTTCTGGACGTTTTTCAATGGCAAAAATCAATGAATATTGTAAATGCACAAACAGTAATTTCTCCGCATTGCAAGGTGCAATTCTGAAATTTTTTGCTTTTTCCTGCTCCTCTTAGCATGATAAAGAAGATTCAAAGAGAGCGAGATGCCAGCTCCTTTCATTCAGTCAGTAGCTTCAATCATTTCTGGTATATGAATAACATGATGTTTTTCAATGGCAAAAATCAATGAATATTGTAAATGCACAAACAGTAATTTCTCCGCATTGCAAGGTGCAATTCTGAAATTTTTTGCTTTTTCCTGCTCCTCTTAGCATGATAAAGAAGATTCAAAGAGAGTGAGATGCCAGCTCCTTTCATTCAGTCAGTAGCTTCAATCATTTCTGGACGTTTTTCAATGGCAAAAATCAATGAATATTGTAAATGCACAAACAGTAATTTCTCCGCATTGCAAGGTGCAATTCTGAAATTTTTTGCTTTTTCCTGCTCTTCTTAGCATGATAAAGAAGATTCAAAGAGAGTGAGATGCCAGCTCCTTTCATTCAGTCAGTAGCTTCAAACATTTCTAGTATATGAATAACATGATGTTTTTCAATGGCAAAAATCAATGAATATTGTAAATGCACAAACAGTAATTTCTCCGCATTGCAAGGTGCAATTCTGAAATTTTTTGCTTTTTCCTGCTCCTCTTAGCATGATAAAGAAGATTCAAAGAGAGTGAGATGCCAGCTCCTTTCATTCAGTCAGTAGCTTCAATCATTTCTGGACGTTTTTCAATGGCAAAAATCAATGAATATTGTAAATGCACAAACAGTAATTTCTCCGCATTGCAAGGTGCAATTCTGAAATTTTTTGCTTTTTCCTGCTCCTCTTAGCATGATAAAGAAGATTCAAAGAGAGTGAGATGCCAGCTCCTTTCATTCAGTCAGTAGCTTCAATCATTTCTGGACGTTTTTCAATGGCAAAAATCAATGAATATTGTAAATGCACAAACAGTAATTTCTCCGCATTGCAAGGTGCAATTCTGAAATTTTTTGCTTTTTTCTGCTCCTCTTAGCATGATAAAGAAGATTCAAAGAGAGTGAGATGCCAGCTCCTTTCATTCAGTCAGTAGCTTCAATCATTTCTGGTATATGAATAACATGATGTTTTTCAATGGCAAAAATCAATGAATATTGTAAATGCACAAACAGTAATTTCTCCGCATTGCAAGGTGCAATTCTGAAATTTTTTGCTTTTTCCTGCTCCTCTTAGCATGATAAAGAAGATTCAAAGAGAGTGAGATGCCAGCTCCTTTCATTCAGTCAGCAGCTTCAATCATTTCTGGACATTTTTCAATGGCAAAAATCAATGAATATTGTAAATGCACAAACAGTAATTTCTCCGCATTGCAAGGTGCAATTCTGAAATTTTTTGCTTTTTCCTGCTCCTCTTAGCATGATAAAGAAGATTCAAAGAGAGTGAGATGCCAGCTCCTTTCATTCAGTCAGTAGCTTCAAACATTTCTGGTATATGAATAACATGATGTTTTTCAATGGCAAAAATCAATGAATATTGTAAAAGCACAAACAGTAATTTCTCCGCATTGCAAGGTGCAATTCTGAAATTTTTTGCTTTTTCCTGCTCCTCTTAGCATGATAAAGAAGATTCAAAGAGAGTGAGATGCCAGCTCCTTTCATTCAGTCAGTAGCTTCAATCATTTCTGGACGTTTTTCAATGGCAAAAATCAATGAATATTGTAAATGCACAAACAGTAATTTCTCCGCATTGCAAGGTGCAATTCTGAATTTTTTTGCTTTTTCCTGCTCCTCTTAGCATGATAAAGAAGATTCAAAGAGAGTGAGATGCCAGCTCCTTTCATTCAGTCAGTAGCTTCAATCATTTCTGGTATATGAATAACATGATGTTTTTCAATGGCAAAAATCAATGAATATTGTAAATGCACAAACAGTAATTTCTCCGCATTGCAAGGTGCAATTCTGAAATTTTTTGCTTTTTCCTGCTCCTCTTAGCATGATAAAGAAGATTCAAAGAGAGTGAGATGCCAGCTCCTTTCATTCAGTCAGTAGCTTCAATCATTTCTGGATGTTTTTCAATGGCAAAAATCAATGAATATTGTAAATGCACAAACAGTAATTTCTCCGCATTGCAAGGTGCAATTCTGAAATTTCTTGCATTTTCCTGCTCCTCTTAGCATGATAAAGAAGATTCAAAGAGAGTGAGATGCCAGCTCCTTTCATTCAGTCAGTAGCTTCAATCATTTCTGGACGTTTTTCAATGGCAAAAATCAATGAATATTGTAAATGCACAAACAGTAATTTCTCCGCATTGCAAGGTGCAATTCTGAAATTTTTTGCTTTTTCCTGCTCCTCTTAGCATGATAAAGAAGATTCAAAGAGAGTGAGATGCCAGCTCCTTTCATTCAGTCAGTAGCTTCAAACATTTCTGGTATATGAATAACATGATGTTTTTCAATGGCAAAAATCAATGAATATTGTAAATGCACAAACAGTAATTTCTCCGCATTGCAAGGTGCAATTCTGAAATTTTTTGCTTTTTCCTGCTCCTCTTAGCATGATAAAGAAGATTCAAAGAGAGTGAGATGCCAGCTCCTTTCATTCAGTCAGTAGCTTCAATCATTTCTGGACGTTTTTCAATGGCAAAAATCAATGAATATTGTAAATGCACAAACAGTAATTTCTCCGCATTGCAAGGTGCAATTCTGAAATTTTTTGCTTTTTCCTGCTCCTCTTAGCATGATAAAGAAGATTCAAAGAGAGTGAGATGCCAGCTTCTTTCATTCAGTCAGTAGCTTCAAACATTTCTGGGATATGAATAACATGATGTTTTTCAATGGCAAAAATTAATGAATATTGTAAATGCACAAACAGTAATTTCTCCGCATTGCAAGGTGCAATTCTGAAATTTTTTGCTTTTTCCTGCTCCTCTTAGCATGATAAAGAAGATTCAAAGAGAGTGAGATGCCAGCTCCTTTCATTCAGTCAGTAGCTTCAATCATTTCTGGACGTTTTTCAATGGCAAAAATCAATGAATATTGTAAATGCACAAACAGTAATTTCTCCGCATTGCAAGGTGCAATTCTGAAATTTTTTGCTTTTTCCTGCTCCTCTTAGCATGATAAAGAAGATTCAAAGAGAGTGAGATGCCAGCTCCTTTCATTCAGTCAGTAGCTTCAATCATTTCTGGACGTTTTTCAATGGCAAAAATCAATGAATATTGTAAATGCACAAACAGTAATTTCTCCGCATTGCAAGGTGCAATTCTGAAATTTTTTGCTTTTTCCTGCTCCTCTTTGCATGATAAAGAAGATTCAAAGAGAGTGAGATGCCAGCTCCTTTCATTCAGTCAGTAGCTTCAATCATTTCTGGTATATGAATAACATGATGTTTTTCAATGGCAAAAATCAATGAATATTGTAAATGCACAAACAGTAATTTCTCCGCATTGCAAGGTGCAATTCTGAAATTTTTGGCTTTTTCCTGCTCCTCTTAGCATGATAAAGAAGATTCAAAGAGAGTGAGATGCCAGCTCCTTTCATTCAGTCAGTAGCTTCAATCATTTCTGGATGTTTTTCAATGGCAAAAATCAATGAATATTGTAAATGCACAAACAGTAATTTCTCCGCATTGCAAGGTGCAATTCTGAAATTTCTTGCATTTTCCTGCTCCTCTTAGCATGATAAAGAAGATTCAAAGAGAGTGAGATGCCAGCTCCTTTCATTCAGTCAGTAGCTTCAATCATTTCTGGACGTTTTTCAATGGCAAAAATCAATGAATATTGTAAATGCACAAACAGTAATTTCTCCGCATTGCAAGGTGCAATTCTGAAATTTTTTGCTTTTTCCTGCTCCTCTTAGCATGATAAAGAAGATTCAAAGAGAGTGAGATGCCAGCTCCTTTCATTCAGTCAGTAGCTTCAATCATTTCTGGACGTTTTTCAATGGCAAAAATCAATGAATATTGTAAATGCACAAACAGTAATTTCTCCGCATTGCAAGGTGCAATTCTGAAATTTTTTGCTTTTTCCTGCTCCTCTTTGCATGATAAAGAAGATTCAAAGAGAGTGAGATGCCAGCTCCTTTCATTCAGTCAGTAGCTTCAATCATTTCTGGTATATGAATAACATGATGTTTTTCAATGGCAAAAATCAATGAATATTGTAAATGCACAAACAGTAATTTCTCCGCATTGCAAGGTGCAATTCTGAAATTTTTGGCTTTTTCCTGCTCCTCTTAGCATGATAAAGAAGATTCAAAGAGAGTGAGATGCCAGCTCCTTTCATTCAGTCAGTAGCTTCAATCATTTCTGGATGTTTTTCAATGGCAAAAATCAATGAATATTGTAAATGCACAAACAGTAATTTCTCCGCATTGCAAGGTGCAATTCTGAAATTTCTTGCATTTTCCTGCTCCTCTTAGCATGATAAAGAAGATTCAAAGAGAGTGAGATGCCAGCTCCTTTCATTCAGTCAGTAGCTTCAATCATTTCTGGACGTTTTTCAATGGCAAAAATCAATGAATATTGTAAATGCACAAACAGTAATTTCTCCGCATTGCAAGGTGCAATTCTGAAATTTTTTGCTTTTTCCTGCTCCTCTTAGCATGATAAAGAAGATTCAAAGAGAGTGAGATGCCAGCTCCTTTCATTCAGTCAGTAGCTTCAAACATTTCTGGTATATGAATAACATGATGTTTTTCAATGGCAAAAATCAATGAATATTGTAAATGCACAAACAGTAATTTCTCCGCATTGCAAGGTGCAATTCTGAAATTTTTTGCTTTTTCCTGCTCCTCTTAGCATGATAAAGAAGATTCAAAGAGAGTGAGATGCCAGCTCCTTTCATTCAGTCAGTAGCTTCAATCATTTCTGGACGTTTTTCAATGGCAAAAATCAATGAATATTGTAAATGCACAAACAGTAATTTCTCCGCATTGCAAGGTGCAATTCTGAAATTTTTTGCTTTTTCCTGCTCCTCTTAGCATGATAAAGAAGATTCAAAGAGAGTGAGATGCCAGCTTCTTTCATTCAGTCAGTAGCTTCAAACATTTCTGGGATATGAATAACATGATGTTTTTCAATGGCAAAAATTAATGAATATTGTAAATGCACAAACAGTAATTTCTCCGCATTGCAAGGTGCAATTCTGAAATTTTTTGCTTTTTCCTGCTCCTCTTAGCATGATAAAGAAGATTCAAAGAGAGTGAGATGCCAGCTCCTTTCATTCAGTCAGTAGCTTCAATCATTTCTGGACGTTTTTCAATGGCAAAAATCAATGAATATTGTAAATGCACAAACAGTAATTTCTCCGCATTGCAAGGTGCAATTCTGAAATTTTTTGCTTTTTCCTGCTCCTCTTAGCATGATAAAGAAGATTCAAAGAGAGTGAGATGCCAGCTCCTTTCATTCAGTCAGTAGCTTCAATCATTTCTGGACGTTTTTCAATGGCAAAAATCAATGAATATTGTAAATGCACAAACAGTAATTTCTCCGCATTGCAAGGTGCAATTCTGAAATTTTTTGCTTTTTCCTGCTCCTCTTAGCATGATAAAGAAGATTCAAAGAGAGTGAGATGCCAGCTCCTTTCATTCAGTCAGTAGCTTCAATCATTTCTGGACGTTTTTCAATGACAAAAATCAATGAATATTGTAAATGCACAAACAGTAATTTCTCCGCATTGCAAGATGCAATTCTGAAATTTTTTGCTTTTTCCTGCTCCTCTTAGCATGATAAAAAAGATTCAAAGAGAGTGAGATGCCAGCTCCTTTCATTCAGTCAGTAGCTTCAATCATTTCTGGACGTTTTTCAATGGCAAAAATCAATGAATATTGTAAATGCACAAACAGTAATTTCTCCGCATTGCAAGGTGCAATTCTGAAATTTTTTGCTTTTTCCTGCTCCTCTTAGCATGATAAAGAAGATTCAAAGAGAGTGAGATGCCAGCTCCTTTCATTCAGTCAGTAGCTTCAATCATTTCTGGACGTTTTTCAATGGCAAAAATCAATGAATATTGTAAATGCACAAACAGTAATTTCTCCGCATTGCAAGGTGCAATTTTGAAATTTTTTGCTTTTTCCTGCTCCTCTTAGCATGATAAAGAAGATTCAAAGAGAGTGCGATGCCAGCTCCTTTCATTCAGTCAGTAGCTTCAGTCATTTCTGGACGTTTTTCAATGGCAAAAATCAATGAATATTGTAAATGCACAAACAGTAATTTCTCCGCATTGCAAGGTGCAATTCTGAAATTTTTTGCTTTTTCCTGCTCCTCTTAGCATGATAAAGAAGATTCAAAGAGAGTGAGATGCCAGCTCCTTTCATTCAGTCAGTAGCTTCAAACATTTCTGGTATAAACATTTCTGGACGTTTTTCAATGGCAAAAATCAATGAATATTGTAAATGCACAAACAGTAATATCTCCACATTGCAAGGTGCAATTCTGAAATTTTTTGCTTTTTCCTGCTAATCATAGCATGATAAAGAAGATTCAAATAGAGTGAGATGCCAGCTGCTTTCATTCAGTCAGTAGCTTCAAACATTTCTGGACGTTTTTCAATGGCAAAAATCAATGAATATTGTAAATGCACAAACAGTAATTTCTCCGCATTGCAAGGTGCAATTCTGAAATTTTTTGCTTTTTCCTGCTCCTCTTAGCATGATAAAGAAGATTCAAAGAGAGTGAGATGCCAGCTCCTTTCATTCAGTCAGTAGCTTCAATCATTTCTGGTATATGAATAACATGATGTTTTTCAATGGCAAAAATCAATGAATATTGTAAATGCACAAACAGTAATTTCTCCGCATTGCAAGTTGCAATTCTGAAATTTTTTGCTTTTTCCTGCTCCTCTTAGCATGATAAAGAAGATTCAAAGAGAGTGAGATTCCAGCTCCTTTCATTCAGTCAGTAGCTTCAATCATTTCTGGACGTTTTTCAATGGCAAAAATCAATGAATATTGTAAATGCACAAACAGTAATTTCTCCGCATTGCAAGGTGCAATTCTGAAATTTTTTGCTTTTTCCTGCTCCTCTTAGCATGATAAAGAAGATTCAAAGAGAGTGAGATGCCAGCTCCTTTCATTCAGTCAGTAGCTTCAATCATTTCTGGACGTTTTTCAATGACAAAAATCAATGAATATTGTAAATGCACAAACAGTAATTTCTCCGCATTGCAAGATGCAATTCTGAAATTTTTTGCTTTTTCCTGCTCCTCTTAGCATGATAAAAAAGATTCAAAGAGAGTGAGATGCCAGCTCCTTTCATTCAGTCAGTAGCTTCAATCATTTCTGGACGTTTTTCAATGGCAAAAATCAATGAATATTGTAAATGCACAAACAGTAATTTCTCCGCATTGCAAGGTGCAATTCTGAAATTTTTTGCTTTTTCCTGCTCCTCTTAGCATGATAAAGAAGATTCAAAGAGAGTGAGATGCCAGCTCCTTTCATTCAGTCAGTAGCTTCAATCATTTCTGGACGTTTTTCAATGGCAAAAATCAATGAATATTGTAAATGCACAAACAGTAATTTCTCAGCATTGCAAGGTGCAATTTTGAAATTTTTTGCTTTTTCCTGCTCCTCTTAGCATGATAAAGAAGATTCAAAGAGAGTGCGATGCCAGCTCCTTTCATTCAGTCAGTAGCTTCAGTCATTTCTGGACGTTTTTCAATGGCAAAAATCAATGAATATTGTAAATGCACAAACAGTAATTTCTCCGCATTGCAAGGTGCAATTCTGAAATTTTTTGCTTTTTCCTGCTCCTCTTAGCATGATAAAGAAGATTCAAAGAGAGTGAGATGCCAGCTCCTTTCATTCAGTCAGTAGCTTCAAACATTTCTGGTATAAACATTTCTGGACGTTTTTCAATGGCAAAAATCAATGAATATTGTAAATGCACAAACAGTAATATCTCCACATTGCAAGGTGCAATTCTGAAATTTTTTGCTTTTTCCTGCTAATCCTAGCATGATAAAGAGGATTCAAATAGAGTGAGATGCCAGCTCCTTTCATTCAGTCAGTAGCTTCAAACATTTCTGGACGTTTTTCAATGGCAAAATTCAATGAATATTGTAAATGCACAAACAGTAATATCTCCACATTGCCAGGTGCAATTCTGAAATTTTTTGCTTTTTCCTGCTAATCCTAGCATGATAAAGAAGATTCAAAGAGAGTGAGATGCCAGCTCCTTTCATTCAGTCAGTAGCTTCAATCAATTCTGGACGTTTTTCAATGGCAAAAATCAATGAATATTGTAAATGCACAAACAGTAATTTCTCCGCATTGCAAGGTGCAATTCTGAAATTTTTTGCTTTTTCCTGCTCCTCTTAGCATGATAAAGAAGATTCAAAGAGAGTGAGATGCCAGCTCCTTTCATTCAGTCAGTAGCTTCAATCATTTCTGGACGTTTTTCAATGGCAAAAATCAATGAATATTGTAAATGCACAAACAGTAATTTCTCCGCATTGCAAGGTGCAATTCTGAAATTTTTTGCTTTTTCCTGCTCCTCTTAGCATGATAAAGAAGATTCAAAGAGAGTGAGATGCCAGCTCCTTTCATTCAGTCAGTAGCTTCAATCATTTCTGGTATATGAATAACATGATGTTTTTCAATGGCAAAAATCAATGAATATTGTAAATGCACAAACAGTAATTTCTCCGCATTGCAAGGTGCAATTCTGAAATTTTTTGCTTTTTCCTGCTCCTCTTAGCATGATAAAGAAGATTCAAAGAGAGTGAGATGCCAGCTCCTTTCATTCAGTCAGTAGCTTCAATCATTTCTGGACGTTTTTCAATGGCAAAAATCAATGAATATTGTAAATGCACAAACAGTAATTTCTCCGCATTGCAAGATGCAATTCTGAAATTTTTTGCTTTTTCCTGCTCCTCTTAGCATGATAAAGAAGATTCAAAGAGAGTGAGATGCCAGCTCCTTTCATTCAGTCAGTAGCTTCAGTCATTTCTGGACGTTTTTCAATGCAAAAATCAATGAATATTGTAAATGCACAAACAGTAATTTCTCCGCATTGCAAGGTGCAATTCTGAAATTTTTTGCTTTTTCCTGCTCCTCTTAGCATGATAAAGAAGATTCAAAGAGAGTGAGATGCCATCTCCTTTCATTCAGTCAGTAGCTTCAATCATTTCTGGTATATGAATAACATGATGTTTTTCAATGGCAAAAATCAATGAATATTGTAAATGCACAAACAGTAATTTCTCCGCATTGCAAGGTGCAATTCTGAAATTTTTTGCTTTTTCCTGCTCCTCTTAGCATGATAAAGAAGATTCAAAGAGAGTGAGATGCCAGCTCCTTTCATTCAGTCAGTAGCTTCAATCATTTCTGGATGTTTTTCAATGGCAAAAATCAATGAATATTATAAATGCACAAACAGTAATTTCTCCGCATTGCAAGGTGCAATTCTGAAATTTCTTGCATTTTCCTGCTCCTCTTAGCATGATAAAGAAGATTCAAAGAGAGTGAGATGCCAGCTCCTTTCATTCAGTCAGTAGCTTCAATCATTTCTGGACGTTTTTCAATGGCAAAAATCAATGAATATTGTAAATGCACAAACAGTAATTTCTCCGCATTGCAAGGTGCAATTCTGAAATTTTTTGCTTTTTCCTGCTCCTCTTAGCATGATAAAGAAGATTCAAAGAGAGTGAGATGCCAGCTCCTTTCATTCAGTCAGTAGCTTCAATCATTTCTGGACGTTTTTCAATGGCAAAAATCAATGAATATTGTAAATGCACAAACAGTAATTTCTCCGCATTGCAAGATGAAATTCTGAAATTTTTTGCTTTTTCCTGCTCCTCTTAGCATGATAAAGAAGATTCAAAGAGAGTGAGATGCCAGCTCCTTTCATTCAGTCAGTAGCTTCAATCATTTCTGGACGTTTTTCAATGGCAAAAATCAATGAATATTGTAAATGCACAAACAGTAATTTCTCCGCATTGCAAGGTGCAATTCTGAAATTTTTTGCTTTTTCCTGCTCCTCTTAGCATGATAAAGAAGATTCAAAGAGAGTGAGATGCCAGCTCCTTTCATTCAGTCAGTAGCTTCAATCATTTCTGGTATATGAATAACATGATGTTTTTCAATGGCAAAAATCAATGAATATTGTAAATGCACAAACAGTAATTTCTCCGCATTGCAAGGTGCAATTCTGAAATTTTTTGCTTTTTCCTGCTCCTCTTAGCATGATAAAGAAGATTCAAAGAGAGTGAGATGCCAGCTCCTTTCATTCAGTCAGTAGCTTCAATCATTTCTGGACGTTTTTCAATGGCAAAAATCAATGAATATTGTAAATGCACAAACAGTAATTTCTCCGCATTGCAAGGTGCAATTCTGAAATTTTTTGCTTTTTCCTGCTCCTCTTAGCATGATAAAGAAGATTCAAAGAGAGTGAGATGCCAGCTCCTTTCATTCAGTCAGTAGCTTCAGTCATTTCTGGAAGTTTTTCAATGGCAAAAATCCATGAATATTGTAAATGCACAAACAGTAATTTCTCCGCATTGCAAGGTGCAATTCTGAAATTTTTTGCTTTTTCCTGCTCCTCTTAGCATGATAAAGAAGATTCAAAGAGAGTGAGATGCCAGCTCCTTTCATTCAGTCAGTATCTTCAAACATTTCTGGTATAAACATTTCTGGACGTTTTTCAATGGCAAAAATCAATGAATATTGTAAATGCACAAACAGTAATATCTCCACATTGCAAGGTGCAATGCTGAAATTTTTTTTGCTTTTTCCTGCTAATCCTAGCATGATAAAGAAGATTCAAATAGAGTGAGATGCCAGCTCCTTTCATTCAGTCAGTAGCTTCAAACATTTCTGGACGTTTTTCAATGGCAAAAATCAATGAATATTGTAAATGCACAAACAGTAATATCTCCACATTGCAAGGTGCAATTCTGAAATTTTTTGCTTTTTCCTGCTAATCCTAGCATGATAAAGAAGATTCAAAGAGAGTGAGATGTCAGCTCCTTTCATTCAGTCAGTAGCTTCAAACATTTCTGGTATATGAATAACATGATGTTTTTCAATGGCAAAAATCAATGAATATTGTAAATGCACAAACAGTAATATCTCCACATTGCAAGGTGCAATTCTGAAATTTTTTGCTTTTTCCTGCTAATCCTAGCATGATAAAGAAGATTCAAAGAGAGTGAGATGCCAGCTCCTTTCATTCAGTCAGTAGCTTCAAACATTTCTGGACGTTTTTCAATGGCAAAAATCAATGAATATTGTAAATGCACAAACAGTAATATCTCCACATTGCAAGGTGCAATTCTGAAATTTTTTGCTTTTTCCTGCTACTCCTAGCATGATAAAGAAGATTCAAAGAGAGTGAGATGCCAGCTCCTTTCATTCAGTCAGTAGCTTCAATCATTTCTGGACGTTTTTCAATGGCAAAAATCAATGAATATTGTAAATGCACAAACAGTAATTTCTCCGCATTGCAAGGTGCAATTCTGAATTTTTTTGCTTTTTCCTGCTCCTCTTAGCATGGTAAAGAAGATTCAAAGAGAGTGAGATGCCAGCTCCTTTCATTCAGTCAGTAGCTTCAGTCATTTCTGGACGTTTTTCAATGGCAAAAATCAATGAATATTGTAAATGCACAAAAAGTAATTTCTCCGCATTGCAAGGTGCAATTCTGAAATTTTTTGCTTTTTCCTGCTCCTCTTAGCATGATAAAGAAGATTCAAAGAGAGTGAGATGCCAGCTCCTTTCATTCAGTCAGTAGCTTCAAACATTTCTGGTATAAACATTTCTGGACGTTTTTCAATGGCAAAAATCAATGAATATTGTAAATGCACAAACAGTAATATCTCCACATTGCAAGGTGCAATTCTGAAATTTTTTGCTTTTTCCTGCTAATCCTAGCATGATAAAGAAGATTCAAATAGAGTGAGATGCCAGCTCCTTTCATTCAGTCAGTAGCTTCAAACATTTCTGGACGTTTTTCAATGGCAAAATTCAATGAATATTGTAAATGCACAAACAGTAATATCTCCACATTGCAAGGTGCAATTCTGAAATTTTTTGCTTTTTCCTGCTAATCCTAGCATGATAAAGAAGATTCAAAGAGAGTGACATGCCAGCTCCTTTCATTCAGTCAGTAGCTTCAATCATTTCTGGACGTTTTTCAATGGCAAAAATCAATGAATATTGTAAATGCACAAACAGTAATTTCTCCGCATTGCAAGGTGCAATTCTGAAATTTTTTGCTTTTTCCTGCTCCTCTTAGCATGATAAAGAAGATTCAAAGAGAGTGAGATGCCAGCTCCTTTCATTCAGTCAGTAGCTTCAATCATTTCTGGACGTTTTTCAATGGCAAAAATCAATGAATATTGTAAATGCACAAACAGTAATTTCTCCGCATTGCAAGGTGCAATTCTGAAATTTTTTGCTTTTTCCTGCTCCTCTTAGCATGATAAAGAAGATTCAAAGAGAGTGAGATGCCAGCTCCTTTCATTCAGTCAGTAGCTTCAATCATTTCTGGTATATGAATAACATGATGTTTTTCAATGGCAAAAATCAATGAATATTGTAAATGCACAAACAGTAATTTCTCCGCATTGCAAGGTGCAATTCTGAAATTTTTTGCTTTTTCCTGCTCCTCTTAGCATGATAAAGAAGATTCAAAGAGAGTGAGATGCCAGCTCCTTTCATTCAGTCAGTAGCTTCAATCATTTCTGGACGTTTTTCAATGGCAAAAATCAATGAATATTGTAAATGCACAAACAGTAATTTCTCCGCATTGCAAGATGCAATTCTGAAATTTTTTGCTTTTTCCTGCTCCTCTTAGCATGATAAAGAAGATTCAAAGAGAGTGAGATGCCAGCTCCTTTCATTCAGTCAGTAGCTTCAGTCATTTCTGGACGTTTTTCAATGCAAAAATCAATGAATATTGTAAATGCACAAACAGTAATTTCTCCGCATTGCAAGGTGCAATTCTGAAATTTTTTGCTTTTTCCTGCTCCTCTTAGCATGATAAAGAAGATTCAAAGAGAGTGAGATGCCATCTCCTTTCATTCAGTCAGTAGCTTCAATCATTTCTGGTATATGAATAACATGATGTTTTTCAATGGCAAAAATCAATGAATATTGTAAATGCACAAACAGTAATTTCTCCGCATTGCAAGGTGCAATTCTGAAATTTTTTGCTTTTTCCTGCTCCTCTTAGCATGATAAAGAAGATTCAAAGAGAGTGAGATGCCAGCTCCTTTCATTCAGTCAGTAGCTTCAATCATTTCTGGATGTTTTTCAATGGCAAAAATCAATGAATATTATAAATGCACAAACAGTAATTTCTCCGCATTGCAAGGTGCAATTCTGAAATTTCTTGCACTTTCCTGCTCCTCTTAGCATGATAAAGAAGATTCAAAGAGAGTGAGATGCCAGCTCCTTTCATTCAGTCAGTAGCTTCAATCATTTCTGGACGTTTTTCAATGGCAAAAATCAATGAATATTGTAAATGCACAAACAGTAATTTCTCCGCATTGCAAGGTGCAATTCTGAAATTTTTTGCTTTTTCCTGCTCCTCTTAGCATGATAAAGAAGATTCAAAGAGAGTGAGATGCCAGCTCCTTTCATTCAGTCAGTAGCTTCAAACATTTCTGGTATATGAATAACATGATGTTTTTCAGTGGCAAAAATCAATGAATATTGTAAATGCACAAACAGTAATTTCTCCGCATTGCAAGGTGCAATTCTGAAATTTTTTGCTTTTTCCTGCTCCTCTTAGCATGATAAAGAAGATTCAAAGAGAGTGAGATGCCAGCTCCTTTCATTCAGTCAGTAGCTTCAATCATTTCTGGACGTTTTTCAATGGCAAAAATCAATGAATATTGTAAATGCACAAACAGTAATTTCTCCGCATTGCAAGGTGCAATTCTGAAATTTTTTGCTTTTTCCTGCTCCTATTAGCATGATAAAGAAGATTCAAAGAGAGTGAGATGCCAGCTTCTTTCATTGTCAGTAGCTTCAAACATTTCTGGGATGTGAATAACATGATGTTTTTCAATGGCAAAAATTAATGAATATTGTAAATGCACAAACAGTAATTTCTCCGCATTGCAAGGTGCAATTCTGAAATTTTTTGCTTTTTCCTGCTCCTCTTAGCATGATAAAGAAGATTCAAAGAGAGTGAGATGCCAGCTCCTTTCATTCAGTCAGTAGCTTCAGTCATTTCTGGACGTTTTTCAATGCAAAAATCAATGAATATTGTAAATGCACAAACAGTAATTTCTCCGCATTGCAAGGTGCAATTCTGAAATTTTTTGCTTTTTCCTGCTCCTCTTAGCATGATAAAGAAGATTCAAAGAGAGTGAGATGCCATCTCCTTTCATTCAGTCAGTAGCTTCAATCATTTCTGGTATATGAATAACATGATGTTTTTCAATGGCAAAAATCAATGAATATTGTAAATGCACAAACAGTAATTTCTCCGCATTGCAAGGTGCAATTCTGAAATTTTTTGCTTTTTCCTGCTCCTCTTAGCATGATAAAGAAGATTCAAAGAGAGTGAGATGCCAGCTCCTTTCATTCAGTCAGTAGCTTCAATCATTTCTGGACGTTTTTCAATGGCAAAAATCAATGAATATTGTAAATGCACAAACAGTAATTTCTCCGCATTGCAAGTTGCAATTCTGAAATTTTTTGCTTTTTCCTGCTCCTCTTAGCATGATAAAGAAGATTCAAACAGAGTGAGATTCCCGCTCCTTTCATTCAGTCAGTAGCTTCAATCATTTCTGGACGTTTTTCAATGGCAAAAATCAATGAATATTGTAAATGCACAAACAGTAATTTCTCCGCATTGCAAGGTGCAATTCTGAAATTTTTTGCTTTTTCCTGCTCCTCTTAGCATGATAAAGAAGATTCAAAGAGAGTGAGATGCCAGCTCCTTTCATTCAGTCAGTAGCTTCAATCATTTCTGGACGTTTTTCAATGGCAAAAATCAATGAATATTGTAAATGCACAAACAGTAATTTCTCCGCATTGCAAGATGAAATTCTGAAATTTTTTGCTTTTTCCTGCTCCTCTTAGCATGATAAAGAAGATTCAAAGAGAGTGAGATGCCAGCTCCTTTCATTCAGTCAGTAGCTTCAATCATTTCTGGACGTTTTTCAATGGCAAAAATCAATGAATATTGTAAATGCACAAACAGTAATTTCTCCGCATTGCAAGGTGCAATTCTGAAATTTTTTGCTTTTTCCTGCTCCTCTTAGCATGATAAAGAAGATTCAAAGAGAGTGAGATGCCAGCTCCTTTCATTCAGTCAGTAGCTTCAATCATTTCTGGTATATGAATAACATGATGTTTTTCAATGGCAAAAATCAATGAATATTGTAAATGCACAAACAGTAATTTCTCCGCATTGCAAGGTGCAATTCTGAAATTTTTTGCTTTTTCCTGCTCCTCTTAGCATGATAAAGAAGATTCAAAGAGAGTGAGATGCCAGCTCCTTTCATTCAGTCAGTAGCTTCAATCATTTCTGGACGTTTTTCAATGGCAAAAATCAATGAATATTGTAAATGCACAAACAGTAATTTCTCCGCATTGCAAGGTGCAATTCTGAAATTTTTTGCTTTTTCCTGCTCCTCTTAGCATGATAAAGAAGATTCAAAGAGAGTGAGATGCCAGCTCCTTTCATTCAGTCAGTAGCTTCAGTGTATTTCTGGAAGTTTTTCAATGGCAAAAATCAATGAATATTGTAAATGCACAAACAGTAATTTCTCCGCATTGCAAGGTGCAATTCTGAAATTTTTTGCTTTTTCCTGCTCCTCTTAGCATGATAAAGAAGATTCAAAGAGAGTGAGATGCCAGCTCCTTTCATTCAGTCAGTAGCTTCAAACATTTCTGGTATAAACATTTCTGGACGTTTTTCAATGGCAAAAATCAATGAATATTGTAAATGCACAAACAGTAATATCTCCACATTGCAAGGTGCAATGCTGAAATTTTTTTTGCTTTTTCCTGCTAATCCTAGCATGATAAAGAAGATTCAAATAGAGTGAGATGCCAGCTCCTTTCATTCAGTCAGTAGCTTCAAACATTTCTGGACGTTTTTCAATGGCAAAAATCAATGAATATTGTAAATGCACAAACAGTAATATCTCCACATTGCAAGGTGCAATTCTGAAATTTTTTGCTTTTTCCTGCTAATCCTAGCATGATAAAGAAGATTCAAAGAGAGTGAGATGTCAGCTCCTTTCATTCAGTCAGTAGCTTCAAACATTTCTGGTATATGAATAACATGATGTTTTTCAATGGCAAAAATCAATGAATATTGTAAATGCACAAACAGTAATATCTCCACATTGCAAGGTGCAATTCTGAAATTTTTTGCTTTTTCCTGCTAATCCTAGCATGATAAAGAAGATTCAAAGAGAGTGAGATGCCAGCTCCTTTCATTCAGTCAGTAGCTTCAAACATTTCTGGACGTTTTTCAATGGCAAAAATCAATGAATATTGTAAATGCACAAACAGTAATATCTCCACATTGCAAGGTGCAATTCTGAAATTTTTTGCTTTTTCCTGCTACTCCTAGCATGATAAAGAAGATTCAAAGAGAGTGAGATGCCAGCTCCTTTCATTCAGTCAGTAGCTTCAATCATTTCTGGACGTTTTTCAATGGCAAAAATCAATGAATATTGTAAATGCACAAACAGTAATTTCTCCGCATTGCAAGGTGCAATTCTGAATTTTTTTGCTTTTTCCTGCTCCTCTTAGCATGGTAAAGAAGATTCAAAGAGAGTGAGATGCCAGCTCCTTTCATTCAGTCAGTAGCTTCAGTCATTTCTGGACGTCTTTCAATGGCAAAAATCAATGAATATTGTAAATGCACAAAAAGTAATTTCTCCGCATTGCAAGGTGCAATTCTGAAATTTTTTGCTTTTTCCTGCTCCTCTTAGCATGATAAAGAAGATTCAAAGAGAGTGAGATGCCAGCTCCTTTCATTCAGTCAGTAGCTTCAAACATTTCTGGTATAAACATTTCTGGACGTTTTTCAATGGCAAAAATCAATGAATATTGTAAATGCACAAACAGTAATATCTCCACATTGCAAGGTGCAATTCTGAAATTTTTTGCTTTTTCCTGCTAATCCTAGCATGATAAAGAAGATTCAAATAGAGTGAGATGCCAGCTCCTTTCATTCAGTCAGTAGCTTCAAACATTTCTGGACGTTTTTCAATGGCAAAATTCAATGAATATTGTAAATGCACAAACAGTAATATCTCCACATTGCAAGGTGCAATTCTGAAATTTTTTGCTTTTTCCTGCTAATCCTAGCATGATAAAGAAGATTCAAAGAGAGTGAGATGCCAGCTCCTTTCATTCAGTCAGTAGCTTCAATCATTTCTGGACGTTTTTCAATGGCAAAAATCAAAGAATATTGTAAATGCACAAACAGTAATTTCTCCGCATTGCAAGGTGCAATTCTGAAATTTTTTGCTTTTTCCTGCTCCTCTTAGCATGATAAAGAAGATTCAAAGAGAGTGAGATGCCAGCTCCTTTCATTCAGTCAGTAGCTTCAATCATTTCTGGATGTTTTTCAATGGCAAAAATCAATGAATATTGTAAATGCACAAACAGTAATTTCTCCGCATTGCAAGGTGCAATTCTGAAATTTTTTGCTTTTTCCTGCTCCTCTTAGCATGATAAAGAAGATTCAAAGAGAGTGAGATGCCAGCTCCTTTCATTCAGTCAGTAGCTTCAATCATTTCTGGTATATGAATAACATGATGTTTTTCAATGGCAAAAATCAATGAATATTGTAAATGCACAAACAGTAATTTCTCCGCATTGCAAGGTGCAATTCTGAAATTTTTTGCTTTTTCCTGCTCCTCTTAGCATGATAAAGAAGATTCAAAGAGAGTGAGATGCCAACTCCTTTCATTCAGTCAGTAGCTTCAATCATTTCTGGACGTTTTTCAATGGCAAAAATCAATGAATATTGTAAATGCACAAACAGTAATTTCTCCGCATTGCAAGATGCAATTCTGAAATTTTTTGCTTTTTCCTGCTCCTCTTAGCATGATAAAGAAGATTCAAAGAGAGTGAGATGCCAGCTCCTTTCATTCAGTCAGTAGCTTCAGTCATTTCTGGACGTTTTTCAATGGCAAAAATCAATGAATATTGTAAATGCACAAACAGTAATTTCTCCGCATTGCAAAGTGCAATTCTGAAATTTTTTGCTTTTTCCTGCTCCTCTTAGCATGATAAAGAAGATTCAAAGAGAGTGAGATGCCAGCTCCTTTCATTCAGTCAGTAGCTTCAAACATTTCTGGTATAAACATTTCTGGATGTTTTTCAATGGCAAAAATCAATGAATATTGTAAATGCACAAACAGTAATATCTCCACATTGCAAGGTGCAATGCTGAAATTTTTTGCTTTTTCCTGCTAATCCTAGGATGATAAAGAAGATTCAAATAGAGTGAGATGCCAGCTCCTTTCATTCAGTCAGTAGCTTCAAACATTTCTGGACGTTTTTCAATGGCAAAAATCAATGAATATTGTAAATGCACAAACAGTAATATCTCCACATTGCAAGGTGCAATTCTGAATTTTTTTGCTTTTTCCTGCTAATCCTAGCATGATAAAGAAGATTCAAAGAGAGTGAGATGTCAGCTCCTTTCATTCAGTCAGTAGCTTCAAACATTTCTGGTATATGAATAACATGATGTTTTTCAATGGCAAAAATCAATGAATATTGTAAATGCACAAACAGTAATATCTCCACATTGCAAGGTGCAATTCTGAAATTTTTTGCTTTTTCCTGCTAATCCTAGCATGATAAAGAAGATTCAAAGAGAGTGAGATGCCAGCTCCTTTCATTCAGTCAGTAGCTTCAAACATTTCTGGACGTTTTTCAATGGCAAAAATCAATGAATATTGTAAATGCACAAACAGTAATATCTCCACATTGCAAGGTGCAATTCTGAAATTTTTTGCTTTTTCCTGCTACTCCTAGCATGATAAAGAAGATTCAAAGAGAGTGAGATGCCAGCTCCTTTCATTCAGTCAGTAGCTTCAAACATTTCTGGACGTTTTTCAATGGCAAAAATCAATGAATATTGTAAATGCACAAACAGTAATATCTCCACATTGCAAGGTGCAATTCTGAAATTTTTTGCTTTTTCCTGCTAATCCTAGCATGATAAAGAAGATTCAAAGAGAGTGAGATGCCAGCTCCTTTCATTCAGTCAGTAGCTTCAAACATTTCTGGACGTTTTTCAATGGCAAAAATCAATGAATATTGTAAATGCACAAACAGTAATTTCTCCGCATTGCAAGGTGCAATTCTGAAATTTTTTGCTTTTTCCTGCTCCTCTTAGCATGATAAAGAAGATTCAAAGAGAGTGAGATGCCAGCTCCTTTCATTCAGTCAGTAGCTTCAATCATTTCTGGACGTTTTTCAATGGCAAAAATCAATGAATATTGTAAATGCACAAACAGTAATTTCTCCGCATTGCAAGGTGCAATTCTGAAATTTTTTGCTTTTTCCTGCTCCTCTTAGCATGATAATGAAGATTCAAAGAGAGTGAGATGCCAGCTCCTTTCATTCAGTCAGTAGCTTCAATCATTTCTGGTATATGAATAACATGATGTTTTTCAATGGCAAAAATCAATGAATATTGTAAATGCACAAACAGTAATTTCTCCGCATTGCAAGTTGCAATTCTGAAATTTTTTGCTTTTTCCTGCTCCTCTTAGCATGATAAAGAAGATTCAAAGAGAGTGAGATGCCAGCTCCTTTCATTCAGTCAGTAGCTTCAATCATTTCTGGACGTTTTTCAATGGCAAAAATCAATGAATATTGTAAATGCACAAACAGTAATTTCTCCGCATTGCAAGGTGCAATTCTGAAATTTTTTGCTTTTTCCTGCTCCTCTTAGCATGATAAAGAAGATTCAAAGAGAGTGAGATGCCAGCTCCTTTCATTCAGTCAGTAGCTTCAATCATTTCTGGACGTTTTTCAATGGCAAAAATCAATGAATATTGTAAATGCACAAACAGTAATTTCTCCGCATTGCAAGGTGCAATTCTGAAATTTTTTGCTTTTTCCTGCTCCTCTTAGCATGATAAAGAAGATTCAAAGAGAGTGAGATGCCAGCTCCTTTCATTCAGTCAGTAGCTTCAATCATTTCTGGACGTTTTTCAATGGCAAAAATCAATGAATATTGTAAATGCACAAACAGTAATTTCTCCGCATTGCAAGGTGCAATTCTGAAATTTTTTGCTTTTTCCTGCTCCTCTTAGCATGATAAAGAAGATTCAAAGAGAGTGAGATGCCAGCTCCTTTCATTCAGTCAGTAGCTTCAATCATTTCTGGTATATGAATAACATGATGTTTTTCAATGGCAAAAATCAATGAATATTGTAAATGCACAAACAGTAATTTCTCCGCATTGCAAGGTGCAATTCTGAAATTTTTTGCTTTTTCCTGCTCCTCTTAGCATGATAAAGAAGATTCAAAGAGCGTGAGATGCCAGCTCCTTTCATTCAGTCAGTAGCTTCAATCATTTCTGGATGTTTTTCAATGGGAAAAATCAATGAATATTGTAAATGCACAAACAGTAATTTCTCCGCATTGCAAGGTGCAATTCTGAAATTTTTTGCTTTTTCCTGCTCCTCTTAGCATGATAAAGAAGATTCAAAGAGAGTGAGATGCCAGCTCCTTTCATTCAGTCAGTAGCTTCAGTCATTTCTGGACGTTTTTCAATGGCAAAAATCAATGAATATTGTAAATGCACAAACAGTAATTTCTCCGCATTGCAACGTGCAATTCTGAAATTTTTTGCTTTTTCCTGCTCCTCTTAGCATGATAAAGAAGATTCAAAGAGAGTGAGATGCCAGCTCCTTTCATTCAGTCAGTAGCTTCAAACATTTCTGGTATATGAATAACATGATGTTTTTCAATGGCAAAAATCAATGAATATTGTAAATGCACAAACAGTAATATCTCCACATTGCAAGGTGCAATTCTGAAATTTTTTGCTTTTTCCTGCTAATCCTAGCATGATAAAGAAGATTCAAAGAGAGTGAGATGCCAGCTCCTTTCATTCAGTCAGTAGCTTCAAACATTTCTGGACGTTTTTCAATGGCAAAAATCAATGAATATTGTAAATGCACAAACAGTAATATCTCCACATTGCAAGGTGCAATTCTGAAATTTTTTGCTTTTTCCTGCTACTCCTAGCATGATAAAGAAGATTCAAAGAGAGTGAGATGCCAGCTCCTTTCATTCAGTCAGTAGCTTCAAACATTTCTGGACGTTTTTCAATGGCAAAAATCAATGAATATTGTAAATGCACAAACAGTAATATCTCCACATTGCAAGGTGCAATTCTGAAATTTTTTGCTTTTTCCTGCTAATCCTAGCATGATAAAGAAGATTCAAAGAGAGTGAGATGCCAGCTCCTTTCATTCAGTCAGTAGCTTCAAACATTTCTGGACGTTTTTCAATGGCAAAAATCAATGAATATTGTAAATGCACAAACAGTAATTTCTCCGCATTGCAAGGTGCAATTCTGAAATTTTTTGCTTTTTCCTGCTCCTCTTAGCATGATAAAGAAGATTCAAAGAGAGTGAGATGCCAGCTCCTTTCATTCAGTCAGTAGCTTCAATCATTTCTGGACGTTTTTCAATGGCAAAAATCAATGAATATTGTAAATGCACAAACAGTAATTTCTCCGCATTGCAAGGTGCAATTCTGAAATTTTTTGCTTTTTCCTGCTCCTCTTAGCATGATAATGAAGATTCAAAGAGAGTGAGATGCCAGCTCCTTTCATTCAGTCAGTAGCTTCAATCATTTCTGGTATATGAATAACATGATGTTTTTCAATGGCAAAAATCAATGAATATTGTAAATGCACAAACAGTAATTTCTCCGCATTGCAAGTTGCAATTCTGAAATTTTTTGCTTTTTCCTGCTCCTCTTAGCATGATAAAGAAGATTCAAAGAGAGTGAGATGCCAGCTCCTTTCATTCAGTCAGTAGCTTCAATCATTTCTGGACGTTTTTCAATGGCAAAAATCAATGAATATTGTAAATGCACAAACAGTAATTTCTCCGCATTGCAAGGTGCAATTCTGAAATTTTTTGCTTTTTCCTGCTCCTCTTAGCATGATAAAGAAGATTCAAAGAGAGTGAGATGCCAGCTCCTTTCATTCAGTCAGTAGCTTCAATCATTTCTGGACGTTTTTCAATGGCAAAAATCAATGAATATTGTAAATGCACAAACAGTAATTTCTCCGCATTGCAAGGTGCAATTCTGAAATTTTTTGCTTTTTCCTGCTCCTCTTAGCATGATAAAGAAGATTCAAAGAGAGTGAGATGCCAGCTCCTTTCATTCAGTCAGTAGCTTCAATCATTTCTGGACGTTTTTCAATGGCAAAAATCAATGAATATTGTAAATGCACAAACAGTAATTTCTCCGCATTGCAAGGTGCAATTCTGAAATTTTTTGCTTTTTCCTGCTCCTCTTAGCATGATAAAGAAGATTCAAAGAGAGTGAGATGCCAGCTCCTTTCATTCAGTCAGTAGCTTCAATCATTTCTGGTATATGAATAACATGATGTTTTTCAATGGCAAAAATCAATGAATATTGTAAATGCACAAACAGTAATTTCTCCGCATTGCAAGGTGCAATTCTGAAATTTTTTGCTTTTTCCTGCTCCTCTTAGCATGATAAAGAAGATTCAAAGAGCGTGAGATGCCAGCTCCTTTCATTCAGTCAGTAGCTTCAATCATTTCTGGATGTTTTTCAATGGGAAAAATCAATGAATATTGTAAATGCACAAACAGTAATTTCTCCGCATTGCAAGGTGCAATTCTGAAATTTTTTGCTTTTTCCTGCTCCTCTTAGCATGATAAAGAAGATTCAAAGAGAGTGAGATGCCAGCTCCTTTCATTCAGTCAGTAGCTTCAGTCATTTCTGGACGTTTTTCAATGGCAAAAATCAATGAATATTGTAAATGCACAAACAGTAATTTCTCCGCATTGCAACGTGCAATTCTGAAATTTTTTGCTTTTTCCTGCTCCTCTTAGCATGATAAAGAAGATTCAAAGAGAGTGAGATGCCAGCTCCTTTCATTCAGTCAGTAGCTTCAAACATTTCTGGTATAAACATTTCTGGACGTTTTTCAATGGCAAAAATCAATGAATATTGTAAATGCACAAACAGTAATATCTCCACATTGCAAGGTGCAATTCTGAAATTTTTTGCTTTTTCCTGCTAATCCTAGCATGATAAAGAAGATTCAAATAGAGTGAGATGCCAGCTCCTTTCATTCAGTCAGTAGCTTCAAACATTTCTGGACGTTTTTCAATGGCAAAATTCAATGAATATTGTAAATGCACAAACAGTAATATCTCCACATTGCAAGGTGCAATTCTGAAATTTTTTGCTTTTTCCTGCTAATCCTAGCATGATAAAGAAGATTCAAAGAGAGTGAGATGCCAGCTCCTTTCATTCAGTCAGTAGCTTCAATCATTTCTGGACGTTTTTCAATGGCAAAAATCAATGAATATTGTAAATGCACAAACAGTAATTTCTCCGCATTGCAAGGTGCAATTCTGAAATTTTTTGCTTTTTCCTGCTCCTCTTAGCATGATAAAGAAGATTCAAAGAGAGTGAGATGCCAGCTCCTTTCATTCAGTCAGTAGCTTCAATCATTTCTGGACGTTTTTCAATGGCAAAAATCAATGAATATTGTAAATGCACAAACAGTAATTTCTCCGCATTGCAAGGTGCAATTCTGAAATTTTTTGCTTTTTCCTGCTCCTCTTAGCATGATAAAGAAGATTCAAAGAGAGTGAGATGCCAGCTCCTTTCATTCAGTCAGTAGCTTCAATCATTTCTGGTATATGAATAACATGATGTTTTTCAATGGCAAAAATCAATGAATATTGTAAATGCACAAACAGTAATTTCTCCGCATTGCAAGGTGCAATTCTGAAATTTTTTGCTTTTTCCTGCTCCTCTTAGCATGATAAAGAAGATTCAAAGAGAGTGAGATGCCAGCTCCTTTCATTCAGTCAGTAGCTTCAATCATTTCTGGACGTTTTTCAATGGCAAAAATCAATGAATATTGTAAATGCACAAACAGTAATTTCTCCGCATAGCAAGGTGCAATTCTGAAATTTTTTGCTTTTTCCTGCTCCTCTTAGCATGATAAAGAAGATTCTAAGAGAGTGAGATGCCAGCTCCTTTCATTCAGTCAGTAGCTTCAATCATTTCTGGACGTTTTTCAATGGCAAAAATCAATGAATATTGTAAATGCACAAACAGTAATTTCTCCGCATTGCAAGGTGCAATTCTGAATTTTTTTGCTTTTTCCTGATCCTCTTAGCATGATAAAGAAGATTCAAAGAGAGTGAGATGCCAGTTCCTTTCATTCAGTCAGTAGCTTCAATCATTTCTGGTATATGAATAACATGATGTTTTTCAATGGCAAAAATCAATGAATATTGTAAATGCACAAACAGTAATTTCTCCGCATTGCAAGGTGCAATTCTGAAATTTTTTGCTTTTTCCTGCTCCTCTTAGCATGATAAAGAAGATTCAAAGAGAGTGAGATGCCAGCTCCTTTCATTCAGTCAGTAGCTTCAAACATTTCTGGTATATGAATAACATGATGTTTTTCAATGGCAAAAATCAATGAATATTGTAAATGCACAAACAGTAATTTCTCCGCATTGCAAGGTGCAATTCTGAAATTTTTTGCTTTTTCCTGCTCCTCTTAGCATGATAAAGAAGATTCAAAGAGAGTGAGATGCCAGCTCCTTTCATTCAGTCAGTAGCTTCAATCATTTCTGGACGTTTTTCAATGGCAAAAATCAATGAATATTGTAAATGCACAAACAGTAATTTCTCCGCATTGCAAGGTGCAATTCTGAAATTTTTTGCTTTTTCCTGCTCCTCTTAGCATGATAAAGAAGATTCAAAGACAGTGAGATGCCAGCTCCTTTCATTCAGTCAGTAGCTTCAGTCATTTCTGGACGTTTTTCAATGGCAAAAATCAATGAATATTGTAAATGCACAAACAGTAATTTCTCCGCATTGCAAGGTGCAATTCTGAAATTTTTTGCTTTTTCCTGCTCCTCTTAGCATGTTAAAGAAGATTCAAAGAGAGTGAGATGCCAGCTCCTTTCATTCAGTCAGTAGCTTCAAACATTTCTGGTA
This sequence comes from Phyllobates terribilis, assembly GCF_046119375.1. Lineage (NCBI taxonomy): Eukaryota > Metazoa > Chordata > Amphibia > Anura > Dendrobatidae > Phyllobates > Phyllobates terribilis. Next base: position 60,349 of record NW_027364811.1, read on the forward strand.
TAAACATTTCTGGACGTTTTTCAATGGCAAAAATCAATGAATATTGTAAATGCACAAACAGTAATATCTCCACATTGCAAGGTGCAATTCTGAAATTTTTTGCTTTTTCCTGCTAATCCTAGCATGATAAAGAAGATTCAAATAGAGTGAGATGCCAGCTCCTTTCATTCAGTCAGTAGCTTCAAACATTTCTGGACGTTTTTCAATGGCAAAATTCAATGAATATTGTAAATGCACAAACAGTAATATCTCCACATTGCAAGGTGCAATTCTGAAATTTTTTGCTTTTTCCTGCTAATCCTAGCATGATAAAGAAGATTCAAAGAGAGTGAGATGCCAGCTCCTTTCATTCAGTCAGTAGCTTCAATCATTTCTGGACGTTTTTCAATGGCAAAAATCAATGAATATTGTAAATGCACAAACAGTAATTTCTCCGCATTGCAAGGTGCAATTCTGAAATTTTTTGCTTTTTCCTGCTCCTCTTAGCATGATAAAGAAGATTCAAAGAGAGTGAGATGCCAGCTCCTTTCATTCAGTCAGTAGCTTCAATCATTTCTGGACGTTTTTCAATGGCAAAAATCAATGAATATTGTAAATGCACAAACAGTAATTTCTCCGCATTGCAACGTGCAATTCTGAAATTTTTTGCTTTTTCCTGCTCCTCTTAGCATGATAAAGAAGATTCAAAGAGAGTGAGATGCCAGCTCCTTTCATTCAGTCAGTAGCTTCAATCATTTCTGGTATATGAATAACATGATGTTTTTCAATGGCAAAAATCAATGAATATTGTAAATGCACAAACAGTAATTTCTCCGCATTGCAAGGTGCAATTCTGAAATTTTTTGCTTTTTCCTGCTCCTCTTAGCATGATAAAGAAGATTCAAAGAGAGTGAGATGCCAGCTCCTTTCATTCAGTCAGTAGCTTCAATCATTTCTGGACGTTTTTCAATGGCAAAAATCAATGAATATTGTAAATGCACAAACAGTAATTTCTCCGCATTGCAAGGTGCAATTCTGAAATTTTTTGCTTTTTCCTGCTCCTCTTAGCATGATAAAGAAGATTCAAAGAGAGTGAGATGCCAGCTCCTTTCATTCAGTCAGTAGCTTCAGTCATTTCTGGACGTTTTTCAATGGCAAAAATCAATGAATATTGTAAATGCACAAACAGTAATTTCTCCGCATTGCAAGGTGCAATTCTGAAATTTTTTGCTTTTTCCTGCTCCTCTTAGCATGATAAAGAAGATTCAAAGAGAGTGAGATGCCAGCTCCTTTCATTCAGTCAGTAGCTTCAAACATTTCTGGTATAAACATTTCTGGACGTTTTTCAATGGCAAAAATCAATGAATATTGTAAATGCACAAACAGTAATATCTCCACATTGCAAGGTGCAATTCTGAAATTTTTTGCTTTTTCCTGCTAATCCTAGCATGATAAAGAAGATTCAAATAGAGTGAGATGCCAGCTCCTTTCATTCAGTCAGTAGCTTCAAACATTTCTGGACGTTTTTCAATGGCAAAATTCAATGAATATTGTAAATGCACAAACAGTAATATCTCCACATTGCAAGGTGCAATTCTGAAATTTTTTGCTTTTTCCTGCTAATCCTAGCATGATAAAGAAGATTCAAAGAGAGTGAGATGCCAGCTCCTTTCATTCAGTCAGTAGCTTCAATCATTTCTGGACGTTTTTCAATGGCAAAAATCAATGAATATTGTAAATGCACAAACAGTAATTTCTCCGCATTGCAAGGTGCAATTCTGAAATTTTTTGCTTTTTCCTGCTCCTCTTAGCATGATAAAGAAGATTCAAAGAGAGTGAGATGCCAGCTCCTTTCATTCAGTCAGTAGCTTCAATCATTTCTGGACGTTTTTCAATGGCAAAAATCAATGAATATTGTAAATGCACAAACAGTAATTTCTCCGCATTGCAAGGTGCAATTCTGAAATTTTTTGCTTTTTCCTGCTCCTCTTAGCATGATAAAGAAGATTCAAAGAGAGTGAGATGCCAGCTCCTTTCATTCAGTCAGTAGCTTCAATCATTTCTGGTATATGAATAACATGATGTTTTTCAATGGCAAAAATCAATGAATATTGTAAATGCACAAACAGTAATTTCTCCGCATTGCAAGGTGCAATTCTGAAATTTTTTGCTTTTTCCTGCTCCTCTTAGCATGATAAAGAAGATTCAAAGAGAGTGAGATGCCAGCTCCTTTCATTCAGTCAGTAGCTTCAATCATTTCTGGACGTTTTTCAATGGCAAAAATCAATGAATATTGTAAATGCACAAACAGTAATTTCTCCGCATAGCAAGGTGCAATTCTGAAATTTTTTGCTTTTTCCTGCTCCTCTTAGCATGATAAAGAAGATTCTAAGAGAGTGAGATGCCAGCTCCTTTCATTCAGTCAGTAGCTTCAATCATTTCTGGACGTTTTTCAATGGCAAAAATCAATGAATATTGTAAATGCACAAACAGTAATTTCTCCGCATTGCAAGGTGCAATTCTGAATTTTTTTGCTTTTTCCTGATCCTCTTAGCATGATAAAGAAGATTCAAAGAGAGTGAGATGCCAGTTCCTTTCATTCAGTCAGTAGCTTCAATCATTTCTGGTATATGAATAACATGATGTTTTTCAATGGCAAAAATCAATGAATATTGTAAATGCACAAACAGTAATTTCTCCGCATTGCAAGGTGCAATTCTGAAATTTTTTGCTTTTTCCTGCTCCTCTTAGCATGATAAAGAAGATTCAAAGAGAGTGAGATGCCAGCTCCTTTCATTCAGTCAGTAGCTTCAAACATTTCTGGTATATGAATAACATGATGTTTTTCAATGGCAAAAATCAATGAATATTGTAAATGCACAAACAGTAATTTCTCCGCATTGCAAGGTGCAATTCTGAAATTTTTTGCTTTTTCCTGCTCCTCTTAGCATGATAAAGAAGATTCAAAGAGAGTGAGATGCCAGCTCCTTTCATTCAGTCAGTAGCTTCAATCATTTCTGGACGTTTTTCAATGGCAAAAATCAATGAATATTGTAAATGCACAAACAGTAATTTCTCCGCATTGCAAGGTGCAATTCTGAAATTTTTTGCTTTTTCCTGCTCCTCTTAGCATGATAAAGAAGATTCAAAGACAGTGAGATGCCAGCTCCTTTCATTCAGTCAGTAGCTTCAGTCATTTCTGGACGTTTTTCAATGGCAAAAATCAATGAATATTGTAAATGCACAAACAGTAATTTCTCCGCATTGCAAGGTGCAATTCTGAAATTTTTTGCTTTTTCCTGCTCCTCTTAGCATGTTAAAGAAGATTCAAAGAGAGTGAGATGCCAGCTCCTTTCATTCAGTCAGTAGCTTCAAACATTTCTGGTATAAACATTTCTGGACGTTTTTCAATGGCAAAAATCAATGAATATTGTAAATGCACAAACAGTAATATCTCCACATTGCAAGGTGCAATTCTGAAATTTTTTGCTTTTTCCTGCTAATCCTAGCATGATAAAGAAGATTCAAATAGAGTGAGATGCCAGCTCCTTTCATTCAGTCAGTAGCTTCAAACATTTCTGGACGTTTTTCAATGGCAAAATTCAATGAATATTGTAAATGCACAAACAGTAATATCTCCACATTGCAAGGTGCAATTCTGAAATTTTTTGCTTTTTCCTGCTAATCCTAGCATGATAAAGAAGATTCAAAGAGAGTGAGATGCCAGCTCCTTTCATTCAGTCAGTAGCTTCAATCATTTCTGGACGTTTTTCAATGGCAAAAATCAATGAATATTGTAAATGCACAAACAGTAATTTCTCCGCATTGCAAGGTGCAATTCTGAAATTTTTTGCTTTTTCCTGCTCCTCTTAGCATGATAAAGAAGATTCAAAGAGAGTGAGATGCCAGCTCCTTTCATTCAGTCAGTAGCTTCAATCATTTCTGGACGTTTTTCAATGGCAAAAATCAATGAATATTGTAAATGCACAAACAGTAATTTCTCCGCATTGCAACGTGCAATTCTGAAATTTTTTGCTTTTTCCTGCTCCTCTTAGCATGATAAAGAAGATTCAAAGAGAGTGAGATGCCAGCTCCTTTCATTCAGTCAGTAGCTTCAATCATTTCTGGTATATGAATAACATGATGTTTTTCAATGGCAAAAATCAATGAATATTGTAAATGCACAAACAGTAATTTCTCCGCATTGCAAGGTGCAATTCTGAAATTTTTTGCTTTTTCCTGCTCCTCTTAGCATGATAAAGAAGATTCAAAGAGAGTGAGATGCCAGCTCCTTTCATTCAGTCAGTAGCTTCAATCATTTCTGGACGTTTTTCAATGGCAAAAATCAATGAATATTGTAAATGCACAAACAGTAATTTCTCCGCATTGCAAGGTGCAATTCTGAAATTTTTTGCTTTTTCCTGCTCCTCTTAGCATGATAAAGAAGATTCAAAGAGAGTGAGATGCCAGCTCCTTTCATTCAGTCAGTAGCTTCAGTCATTTCTGGACGTTTTTCAATGGCAAAAATCAATGAATATTGTAAATGCACAAACAGTAATTTCTCCGCATTGCAAGGTGCAATTCTGAAATTTTTTGCTTTTTCCTGCTCCTCTTAGCATGATAAAGAAGATTCAAAGAGAGTGAGATGCCAGCTCCTTTCATTCAGTCAGTAGCTTCAATCATTTCTGGACGTTTTTCAATGGCAAAAATCAATGAATATTGTAAATGCACAAACAGTAATTTCTCCGCATTGCAAGGTGCAATTCTGAAATTTTTCGCTTTTTCCTGCTCCTCTTAGCATGATAAAGAAGATTCAAAGAGAGTGAGATGCCAGCTCCTTTCATTCAGTCAGTAGCTTCAATCATTTTTGGACGTTTTTCAATGGCAAAAATCAATGAATATTGTAAATGCACAAACAGTAATTTCTCCGCATTGCAAATTGCAATTCTGAAATTTTTTGCTTTTTCCTGCTCCTCTTAGCATGTACAATATTCATTGATTTTTGCCATTGAAAAACGCCCAGAAATGATTGAAGCTACTGACTGAATGAAAGGAGCTGGCATCTCACTCTCTTTGAATCTTGTTTATCATGCTAAGAGGAGCAGGAAAAAGCAAAAAATTTCAGAATTGCACCTTGCAATGCGGAGAAATTACTGTTTGTGCATTTACAATATTCATTGATTTTTGCCATTGAAAAACATCCAGAAATGATTGAAGCTACTGACTGAATGAAAGGAGCTGGCATCTCACTCTCTTTGAATCTTCTTTATCATGCTAAGAGGAGCAGGAAAAAGCAAAAAATTTCAGAATTGCACCTTGCAATGCGGAGAAATTACTGTTTGTGCATTTACAATATTCATTGATTTTTGCCATTGAAAAACATCATGTTATTCATATACCAGAAATGTTTGAAGCTACTGACTGAATGAAAGGAGCTGGCATCTCACTCTCTTTGAATCTTCTTTATCATGCTAAGAGGAGCAGGAAAAAGCAAAAAATTTCAGAATTGCACCTTGCAATGTGGAGAAATTACTGTTTGTGCATTTACAATATTCATTGATTTTTACCATTGAAAAACGTCCAGAAATGATTGAAGCTACTGACTGAATGAAAGTAGCTGGCATCTCACTCTCTTTGAATCTTCTTTATCATGCTAAGAGGAGCAGGAAAAAGCAAAAAATTTCAGACTTGCACCTTGCAATGCGGAGAAATTACTGTTTGTGCATTTACAATATTCATTGATTTTTGCCATTGAAAAACATCATGTTATTCATATACCAGAAATGTTTGAAGCTACTGACTGAATGAAAGGAGCTGGCATCTCACTCTCTTTGAATCTTCTTTATCATGCTAAGAGGAGCAGGAAAAAGCAAAAAATTTCAGAATTGCACCTTGCAATGCGGAGAAATTACTGTTTGTGCATTTACAATATTCATTGATTTTTGCCATTGAAAAACGTCCAGAAATGATTGAAGCTACTGACTGAATGAAAGGAGCTGGCATCTCACTCTCTTTGAATCTTGTTTATCATGCTAAGAGGAGCAGGAAAAAGCAAAAAATTTCAGAATTGCACCTTGCAATGCGGAGAAATTACTGTTTGTGCATTTACAATATTCATTGATTTTTGCCATTGAAAAACATCCAGAAATGATTGAAGCTACTGACTGAATGAAAGGAGCTGGCATCTCACTCTCTTTGAATCTTCTTTATCATGCTAAGAGGAGCAGGAAAAAGCAAAAAATTTCAGAATTGCACCTTGCAATGCGGAGAAATTACTGTTTGTGCATTTACAATATTCATTGATTTTTGCCATTGAAAAACATCATGTTATTCATATACCAGAAATGTTTGAAGCTACTGACTGAATGAAAGGAGCTGGCATCTCACTCTCTTTGAATCTTCTTTATCATGCTAAGAGGAGCAGGAAAAAGCAAAAAATTTCAGAATTGCACCTTGCAATGCGGAGAAATTACTGTTTGTGCATTTACAATATTCATTGATTTTTGCCATTGAAAAACATATTATTCATATACCAGAAATGTTTGAAGCTACTGACTGAATGAAAGGAGCTGGCACCTCACTCTCTTTGAATCTTTATCATGCTAAGAGGAGCGGGAAAAAGCAAAAAATTTCAGAATTGCACCTTGCAATGCGGAGAAATTACTGTTTGTGCATTTACAATATTCATTGATTTTTGCCATTGAAAAACGTCCAGAAATGATTGAAGGTACTGACTGAATGAAAGGAGCTGGCATCTCACTCTCTTTGAATCTTCTTTATCATGCTAAGAGGAGCAGGAAAAAGCAAAAAATTTCAGAATTGCACCTTGCAATGCGGAGAAATTACTGTTTGTGCATTTACAATATTCATTGATTTTTGCCATTGAAAAACGTCCAGAAATGATTGAAGCTACTGACTGAATGAAAGGAGCTGGCATCTCACTCTCTTTGAATCTTCTTTATTATGCTAAGAGGAGCAGGAAAAAGCAAAAAATTTCAGAATTGCACCTTGCAATGCGGAGAAATTACAGTTTGTGCATTTACAATATTCATTGATTTTTGCCATTGAAAAACATCCAGAAATGATTGAAGCTACTGACTGAATGAAAGGAGCTGGCATCTCACTCTCTTTGAATCTTCTTTATCATGCTAAGAGGAGCAGGAAAAAGCAAAAAATTTCAGAATTGCACCTTGCAATGCGGAGAAATTACTGTTTGTGCATTTACAATATTCATTGATTTTTGCCATTGAAAAACATCATGTTATTCATATACCAGAAATGTTTGAAGCTACTGACTGAATGAAAGGAGCTGGCATCTCACTCTCTTTGAATCTTCTTTATCATGCTAAGAGGAGCAGGAAAAAGCAAAAAATTTCAGAATTGCACCTTGCAATGTGGAGAAATTACTGTTTGTGCATTTACAATATTCATTGATTTTTACCATTGAAAAACGTCCAGAAATGATTGAAGCTACTGACTGAATGAAAGTAGCTGGCATCTCACTCTCTTTGAATCTTCTTTATCATGCTAAGAGGAGCAGGAAAAAGCAAAAAATTTCAGACTTGCACCTTGCAATGCGGAGAAATTACTGTTTGTGCATTTACAATATTGATTGATTTTTGCCATTGAAAAACATCATGTTATTCATATACCAGAAATGTTTGAAGCTACTGACTGAATGAAAGGAGCTGGCATCTCACTCTCTTTGAATCTTCTTTATCATGCTAAGAGGAGCAGGAAAAAGCAAAAAATTTCAGAATTGCACCTTGCAATGCGGAGAAATTACTGTTTGTGCATTTACAATATTCATTGATTTTTGCCATTGAAAAACGCCCAGAAATGATTGAAGCTACTGACTGAATGAAAGGAGCTGGCATCTCACTCTCTTTGAATCTTGTTTATCATGCTAAGAGGAGCAGGAAAAAGCAAAAAATTTCAGAATTGCACCTTGCAATGCGGAGAAATTACTGTTTGTGCATTTACAATATTCATTGATTTTTGCCATTGAAAAACATCCAGAAATGATTGAAGCTACTGACTGAATGAAAGGAGCTGGCATCTCACTCTCTTTGAATCTTCTTTATCATGCTAAGAGGAGCAGGAAAAAGCAAAAAATTTCAGAATTGCACCTTGCAATGCGGAGAAATTACTGTTTGTGCATTTACAATATTCATTGATTTTTGCCATTGAAAAACATCATGTTATTCATATACCAGAAATGTTTGAAGCTACTGACTGAATGAAAGGAGCTGGCATCTCACTCTCTTTGAATCTTCTTTATCATGCTAAGAGGAGCAGGAAAAAGCAAAAAATTTCAGAATTGCACCTTGCAATGTGGAGAAATTACTGTTTGTGCATTTACAATATTCATTGATTTTTACCATTGAAAAACGTCCAGAAATGATTGAAGCTACTGACTGAATGAAAGTAGCTGGCATCTCACTCTCTTTGAATCTTCTTTATCATGCTAAGAGGAGCAGGAAAAAGCAAAAAATTTCAGACTTGCACCTTGCAATGCGGAGAAATTACTGTTTGTGCATTTACAATATTCATTGATTTTTGCCATTGAAAAACATCATGTTATTCATATACCAGAAATGTTTGAAGCTACTGACTGAATGAAAGGAGCTGGCATCTCACTCTCTTTGAATCTTCTTTATCATGCTAAGAGGAGCAGGAAAAAGCAAAAAATTTCAGAATTGCACCTTGCAATGCGGAGAAATTACTGTTTGTGCATTTACAATATTCATTGATTTTTGCCATTGAAAAACGTCCAGAAATGATTGAAGCTACTGACTGAATGAAAGGAGCTGGCATCTCACTCTCTTTGAATCTTGTTTATCATGCTAAGAGGAGCAGGAAAAAGCAAAAAATTTCAGAATTGCACCTTGCAATGCGGAGAAATTACTGTTTGTGCATTTACAATATTCATTGATTTTTGCCATTGAAAAACATCCAGAAATGATTGAAGCTACTGACTGAATGAAAGGAGCTGGCATCTCACTCTCTTTGAATCTTCTTTATCATGCTAAGAGGAGCAGGAAAAAGCAAAAAATTTCAGAATTGCACCTTGCAATGCGGAGAAATTACTGTTTGTGCATTTACAAAATTCATTGATTTTTGCCATTGAAAAACATCATGTTATTCATATACCAGAAATGTTTGAAGCTACTGACTGAATGAAAGGAGCTGACATCTCACTCTCTTTGAATCTTCTTTATCATGCTAAGAGGAGCAGGAAAAAGCAAAAAATTTCAGAATTGCACCTTGCAATGCGGAGAAATTACTGTTTGTGCATTTACAATATTCATTGATTTTTGCCATTGAAAAACATCCAGAAATGATTGAAGCTACTGACTGAATGAAAGGAGCTGGCATCTCACTCTCTTTGAATCTTCTTTATCATGCTAAGAGGAGCAGGAAAAAGCAAAAAATTTCAGAATTGCACCTTGCAATGCGGAGAAATTACTGTTTGTGCATTTACAATATTCATTGATTTTTGCCATTGAAAAACATCATGTTATTCATATACCAGAAATGTTTGAAGCTACTGACTGAATGAAAGGAGCTGGCATCTCACTCTCTTTGAATCTTCTTTATCATGCTAAGAGGAGCAGGAAAAAGCAAAAAATTTCAGAATTGCACCTTGCAATGCGGAGAAATTACTGTTTGTGCATTTACAATATTCATTGATTTTTGCCATTGAAAAACATCATGTTATTCATATACCAGAAATGTTTGAAGCTACTGACTGAATGAAAGGAGCTGGCATCTCACTCTCTTTGAATCTTCTTTATCATGCTAAGAGGAGCAGGAAAAAGCAAAAAATTTCAGAATTGCACCTTGCAATGTGGAGAAATTACTGTTTGTGCATTTACAATATTCATTGATTTTTACCATTGAAAAAGGTCCAGAAATGATTGAAGCTACTGACTGAATGAAAGTAGCTGGCATCTCACTCTCTTTGAATCTTCTTTATCATGCTAAGAGGAGCAGGAAAAAGCAAAAAATTTCAGACTTGCACCTTGCAATGCGGAGAAATTACTGTTTGTGCATTTACAATATTCATTGATTTTTGCCATTGAAAAACATCATGTTATTCATATACCAGAAATGTTTGAAGCTACTGACTGAATGAAAGGAGCTGGCATCTCACTCTCTTTGAATCTTCTTTATCATGCTAAGAGGAGCAGGAAAAAGCAAAAAATTTCAGAATCGCACCTTGCAATGCGGAGAAATTACTGTTTGTGCATTTACAATTTTCATTGATTTTTGCCATTGAAAAACGTCCAGAAATGATTGAAGGTACTGACTGAATGAAAGGAGCTGGCATCTCACTCTCTTTGAATCTTCTTTATCATGCTAAGAGGAGCAGGAAAAAGCAAAAAATTTCAGAATTGCACCTTGCAATGCGGAGAAATTACTGTTTGTGCATTTACAATATTCATTGATTTTTGCCATTGAAAAACGTCCAGAAATGATTGAAGCTACTGACTGAATGAAAGGAGCTGGCATCTCACTCTCTTTGAATCTTCTTTATCATGCTAAGAGGAGCAGGAAAAAGCAAAAAATTTCAGAATTGCACCTTGCAATGCGGAGAAATTACAGTTTGTGCATTTACAATATTGATTGATTTTTGCCATTGAAAAACATCCAGAAATGATTGAAGCTACTGACTGAATGAAAGGAGCTGGCATCTCACTCTCTTTGAATCTTCTTTATCATGCTAAGAGGAGCAGGAAAAAGCAAAAAATTTCAGAATTGCACCTTGCAATGCGGAGAAATTACTGTTTGTGCATTTACAATATTCATTGATTTTTGCCATTGAAAAACATCATGTTATTCATATACCAGAAATGTTTGAAGCTACTGACTGAATGAAAGGAGCTGGCATCTCACTCTCTTTGAATCTTCTTTATCATGCTAAGAGGAGCAGGAAAAAGCAAAAAATTTCAGAATTGCACCTTGCAATGCGGAGAAATTACTCTTTGTGCATTTACAATATTCATTGATTTTTGCCATTGAAAAACATGTTATTCATATACCAGAAATGTTTGAAGCTACTGACTGAATGAAAGGAGCTGGCACCTCACTCTCTTTGAATCTTTATCAAGCTAAGAGGAGCGGGAAAAAGCAAAAAATTTCAGAATTGCACCTTGCAATGCGGAGAAATTACTGTTTGTGCATTTACAATATTCATTGATTTTTGCCATTGAAAAACGTCCAGAAATGATTGAAGGTACTGACTGAATGAAAGGAGCTGGCATCTCACTCTCTTTGAATCTTCTTTATCATGCTAAGAGGAGCAGGAAAAAGCAAAAAATTTCAGAATTGCACCTTGCAATGCGGAGAAATTACTGTTTGTGCATTTACAATATTCATTGATTTTTGCCATTGAAAAACGTCCAGAAATGATTGAAGCTACTGACTGAATGAAAGGAGCTGGCATCTCACTCTCTTTTAATCTTCTTTATTATGCTAAGAGGAGCAGGAAATAGCAAAAAATTTCAGAATTGCACCTTGCAATGCGGAGAAATTACAGTTTGTGCATTTACAATATTCATTGATTTTTGCCATTGAAAAACATCCAGAAATGATTGAAGCTACTGACTGAATGAAAGGAGCTGGCATCTCACTCTCTTTGAATCTTCTTTATCATGCTAAGAGGAGCAGGAAAAAGCAAAAAATTTCAGAATTGCACCTTGCAATGCGGAGAAATTACTGTTTGTGCATTTACAATATTCATTGATTTTTGCCATTGAAAAACATCATGTTATTCATATACCAGAAATGTTTGAAGCTACTGACTGAATGAAAGGAGCTGGCATCTCACTCTCTTTGAATCTTCTTTATCATGCTAAGAGGAGCAGGAAAAAGCAAAAAATTTCAGAATTGCACCTTGCAATGTGGAGAAATTACTGTTTGTGCATTTACAATATTCATTGATTTTTACCATTGAAAAACGTCCAGAAATGATTGAAGCTACTGACTGAATGAAATTAGCTGGCATCTCACTCTCTTTGAATCTTCTTTATCATGCTAAGAGGAGCAGGAAAAAGCAAAAAATTTCAGACTTGCACCTTGCAATGCGGAGAAATTACTGTTTGTGCATTTACAATATTCATTGATTTTTGCCATTGAAAAACATCATGTTATTCATATACCAGAAATGTTTGAAGCTACTGACTGAATGAAAGGAGCTGGCATCTCACTCTCTTTGAATCTTCTTTATCATGCTAAGAGGAGCAGGAAAAAGCAAAAAATTTCAGAATTGCACCTTGCAATGCGGAGAAATTACTGTTTGTGCATTTACAATATTCATTGATTTTTGCCATTGAAAAACGTCCAGAAATGATTGAAGCTACTGACTGAATGAAAGGAGCTGGCATCTCACTCTCTTTGAATCTTGTTTATCATGCTAAGAGGAGCAGGAAAAAGCAAAAAATTTCAGAATTGCACCTTGCAATGCGGAGAAATTACTGTTTGTGCATTTACAATATTCATTGATTTTTGCCATTGAAAAACATCCAGAAATGATTGAAGCTACTGACTGAATGAAAGGAGCTGGCATCTCACTCTCTTTGAATCTTCTTTATCATGCTAAGAGGAGCAGGAAAAAGCAAAAAATTTCAGAATTGCACCTTGCAATGCGGAGAAATTACTGTTTGTGCATTTACAATATTCATTGATTTTTGCCATTGAAAAACATCATGTTATTCATATACCAGAAATGTTTGAAGCTACTGACTGAATGAAAGGAGCTGGCATCTCACTCTCTTTGAATCTTCTTTATCATGCTAAGAGGAGCAGGAAAAAGCAAAAAATTTCAGAATTGCACCTTGCAATGTGGAGAAATTACTGTTTGTGCATTTACAATATTCATTGATTTTTACCATTGAAAAACGTCCAGAAATGATTGAAGCTACTGACTGAATGAAAGTAGCTGGCATCTCACTCTCTTTGAATCTTCTTTATCATGCTAAGAGGAGCAGGAAAAAGCAAAAAATTTCAGACTTGCACCTTGCAATGCGGAGAAATTACTGTTTGTGCATTTACAATATTCATTGATTTTTGCCATTGAAAAACATCATGTTATTCATATACCAGAAATGTTTGAAGCTACTGACTGAATGAAAGGAGCTGGCATCTCACTCTCTTTGAATCTTCTTTATCATGCTAAGAGGAGCAGGAAAAAGCAAAAAATTTCAGAATTGCACCTTGGAATGCGGAGAAATTACTGTTTGTGCATTTACAATATTCATTGATTTTTGCCATTGAAAAACGTCCAGAAATGATTGAAGCTACTGACTGAATGAAAGGAGCTGGCATCTCACTCTCTTTGAATCTTGTTTATCATGCTAAGAGGAGCAGGAAAAAGCAAAAAATTTCAGAATTGCACCTTGCAATGCGGAGAAATTACTGTTTGTGCATTTACAATATTCATTGATTTTTGCCATTGAAAAACATCCAGAAATGATTGAAGCTACTGACTGAATGAAAGGAGCTGGCATCTCACTCTCTTTGAATCTTCTTTATCATGCTAAGAGGAGCAGGAAAAAGCAAAAAATTTCAGAATTGCACCTTGCAATGCGGAGAAATTACTGTTTGTGCATTTACAATATTCATTGATTTTTGCCATTGAAAAACATCATGTTATTCATATACCAGAAATGTTTGAAGCTACTGACTGAATGAAAGGAGCTGGCATCTCACTCTCTTTGAATCTTCTTTATCATGCTAAGAGGAGCAGGAAAAAGCAAAAAATTTCATAATTGCACCTTGCAATGCGGAGAAATTACTGTTTGTGCATTTACAATATTCATTGATTTTTGCCATTGAAAAACGTCCAGAAATGATTGAAGCTACTGACTGAATGAAAGGAGCTGGCATCTCACTCTCTTTGAATCATGTTTATCATGCTAAGAGGAGCAGGAAAAAGCAAAAAATTTCAGAATTGCACCTTGCAATGCGGAGAAATTACTGTTTGTGCATTTACAATATTCATTGATTTTTGCCATTGAAAAACGTCCAGAAATTATTGAAGCTACTGACTGAATGAAAGGAGCTGGCATCTCACTCTCTTTGAATCTTCTTTATCATGCTAAGAGGAGCAGGAAAAAGCAAAAAATTTCAGAATTGCACCTTGCAATGCGGAGAAATTACTGTTTGTGCATTTACAATATTCATTGATTTTTGCCATTGAAAAACATCATGTTATTCATATACCAGAAATGTTTGAAGCTACTGACTGAATGAAAGGAGCTGGCATCTCACTCTCTTTGAATCTTCTTTATCATGCTAAGAGGAGCAGGAAAAAGCAAAAAATTTCAGAATTGCACCTTGCAATGCGGAGAAATTACTGTTTGTGCATTTACAATATTCATTGATTTTTGCCATTGAAAAACATCATGTTATTCATATACCAGAAATGTTTGAAGCTACTGACTGAATGAAAGGAGCTGGCATCTCACTCTCTTTGAATCTTCTTTATCATGCTAAGAGGAGCAGGAAAAAGCAAAAAATTTCAGAATTGCACCTTGCAATGTGGAGAAATTACTGTTTGTGCATTTACAATATTCATTGATTTTTACCATTGAAAAAGGTCCAGAAATGATTGAAGCTACTGACTGAATGAAAGTAGCTGGCATCTCACTCTCTTTGAATCTTCTTTATCATGCTAAGAGGAGCAGGAAAAAGCAAAAAATTTCAGACTTGCACCTTGCAATGCGGAGAAATTACTGTTTGTGCATTTACAATATTCATTGATTTTTGCCATTGAAAAACATCATGTTATTCATATACCAGAAATGTTTGAAGCTACTGACTGAATGAAAAGAGCTGGCATCTCACTCTCTTTGAATCTTCTTTATCATGCTAAGAGGAGCAGGAAAAAGCAAAAAATTTCAGAATCGCACCTTGCAATGCGGAGAAATTACTGTTTGTGCATTTACAATTTTCATTGATTTTTGCCATTGAAAAACGTCCAGAAATGATTGAAGGTACTGACTGAATGAAAGGAGCTGGCATCTCACTCTCTTTGAATCTTCTTTATCATGCTAAGAGGAGCAGGAAAAAGCAAAAAATTTCAGAATTGCACCTTGCAATGCGGAGAAATTACTGTTTGTGCATTTACAATATTCATTGATTTTTGCCATTGAAAAACGTCCAGAAATGATTGAAGCTACTGACTGAATGAAAGGAGCTGGCATCTCACTCTCTTTGAATCTTCTTTATCATGCTAAGAGGAGCAGGAAAAAGCAAAAAATTTCAGAATTGCACCTTGCAATGCGGAGAAATTACAGTTTGTGCATTTACAATATTGATTGATTTTTGCCATTGAAAAACATCCAGAAATGATTGAAGCTACTGACTGAATGAAAGGAGCTGGCATCTCACTCTCTTTGAATCTTCTTTATCATGCTAAGAGGAGCAGGAAAAAGCAAAAAATTTCAGAATTGCACCTTGCAATGCGGAGAAATTACTGTTTGTGCATTTACAATATTCATTGATTTTTGCCATTGAAAAACATCATGTTATTCATATACCAGAAATGTTTGAAGCTACTGACTGAATGAAAGGAGCTGGCATCTCACTCTCTTTGAATCTTCTTTATCATGCTAAGAGGAGCAGGAAAAAGCAAAAAATTTCAGAATTGCACCTTGCAATGCGGAGAAATTACTGTTTGTGCATTTACAATATTCATTGATTTTTGCCATTGAAAAACATCATGTTATTCATATACCAGAAATGTTTGAAGCTACTGACTGAATGAAAGGAGCTGGCATCTCACTCTCTTTGAATCTTCTTTATCATGCTAAGAGGAGCAGGAAAAAGCAAAAAATTTCAGAATTGCACCTTGCAATGTGGAGAAATTACTGTTTGTGCATTTACAATATTCATTGATTTTTACCATTGAAAAAGGTCCAGAAATGATTGAAGCTACTGACTGAATGAAAGTAGCTGGCATCTCACTCTCTTTGAATCTTCTTTATCATGCTAAGAGGAGCAGGAAAAAGCAAAAAATTTCAGACTTGCACCTTGCAATGCGGAGAAATTACTGTTTGTGCATTTACAATATTCATTGATTTTTGCCATTGAAAAACATCATGTTATTCATATACCAGAAATGTTTGAAGCTACTGACTGAATGAAAGGAGCTGGCATCTCACTCTCTTTGAATCTTCTTTATCATGCTAAGAGGAGCAGGAAAAAGCAAAAAATTTCAGAATCGCACCTTGCAATGCGGAGAAATTACTGTTTGTGCATTTACAATTTTCATTGATTTTTGCCATTGAAAAACGTCCAGAAATGATTGAAGGTACTGACTGAATGAAAGGAGCTGGCATCTCACTCTCTTTGAATCTTCTTTATCATGCTAAGAGGAGCAGGAAAAAGCAAAAAATTTCAGAATTGCACCTTGCAATGCGGAGAAATTACTGTTTGTGCATTTACAATATTCATTGATTTTTGCCATTGAAAAACGTCCAGAAATGATTGAAGCTACTGACTGAATGAAAGGAGCTGGCATCTCACTCTCTTTGAATCTTCTTTATCATGCTAAGAGGAGCAGGAAAAAGCAAAAAATTTCAGAATTGCACCTTGCAATGCGGAGAAATTACAGTTTGTGCATTTACAATATTGATTGATTTTTGCCATTGAAAAACATCCAGAAATGATTGAAGCTACTGACTGAATGAAAGGAGCTGGCATCTCACTCTCTTTGAATCTTCTTTATCATGCTAAGAGGAGCAGGAAAAAGCAAAAAATTTCAGAATTGCACCTTGCAATGCGGAGAAATTACTGTTTGTGCATTTACAATATTCATTGATTTTTGCCATTGAAAAACATCATGTTATTCATATACCAGAAATGTTTGAAGCTACTGACTGAATGAAAGGAGCTGGCATCTCACTCTCTTTGAATCTTCTTTATCATGCTAAGAGGAGCAGGAAAAAGCAAAAAATTTCAGAATTGCACCTTGCAATGCGGAGAAATTACTCTTTGTGCATTTACAATATTCATTGATTTTTGCCATTGAAAAACATGTTATTCATATACCAGAAATGTTTGAAGCTACTGACTGAATGAAAGGAGCTGGCACCTCACTCTCTTTGAATCTTTATCAAGCTAAGAGGAGCGGGAAAAAGCAAAAAATTTCAGAATTGCACCTTGCAATGCGGAGAAATTACTGTTTGTGCATTTACAATATTCATTGATTTTTGCCATTGAAAAACGTCCAGAAATGATTGAAGGTACTGACTGAATGAAAGGAGCTGGCATCTCACTCTCTTTGAATCTTCTTTATCATGCTAAGAGGAGCAGGAAAAAGCAAAAAATTTCAGAATTGCACCTTGCAATGCGGAGAAATTACTGTTTGTGCATTTACAATATTCATTGATTTTTGCCATTGAAAAACGTCCAGAAATGATTGAAGCTACTGACTGAATGAAAGGAGCTGGCATCTCACTCTCTTTTAATCTTCTTTATTATGCTAAGAGGAGCAGGAAATAGCAAAAAATTTCAGAATTGCACCTTGCAATGCGGAGAAATTACAGTTTGTGCATTTACAATATTCATTGATTTTTGCCATTGAAAAACATCCAGAAATGATTGAAGCTACTGACTGAATGAAAGGAGCTGGCATCTCACTCTCTTTGAATCTTCTTTATCATGCTAAGAGGAGCAGGAAAAAGCAAAAAATTTCAGAATTGCACCTTGCAATGCGGAGAAATTACTGTTTGTGCATTTACAATATTCATTGATTTTTGCCATTGAAAAACATCATGTTATTCATATACCAGAAATGTTTGAAGCTACTGACTGAATGAAAGGAGCTGGCATCTCACTCTCTTTGAATCTTCTTTATCATGCTAAGAGGAGCAGGAAAAAGCAAAAAATTTCAGAATTGCACCTTGCAATGTGGAGAAATTACTGTTTGTGCATTTACAATATTCATTGATTTTTACCATTGAAAAACGTCCAGAAATGATTGAAGCTACTGACTGAATGAAATTAGCTGGCATCTCACTCTCTTTGAATCTTCTTTATCATGCTAAGAGGAGCAGGAAAAAGCAAAAAATTTCAGACTTGCACCTTGCAATGCGGAGAAATTACTGTTTGTGCATTTACAATATTCATTGATTTTTGCCATTGAAAAACATCATGTTATTCATATACCAGAAATGTTTGAAGCTACTGACTGAATGAAAGGAGCTGGCATCTCACTCTCTTTGAATCTTCTTTATCATGCTAAGAGGAGCAGGAAAAAGCAAAAAATTTCAGAATTGCACCTTGCAATGCGGAGAAATTACTGTTTGTGCATTTACAATATTCATTGATTTTTGCCATTGAAAAACGTCCAGAAATGATTGAAGCTACTGACTGAATGAAAGGAGCTGGCATCTCACTCTCTTTGAATCTTGTTTATCATGCTAAGAGGAGCAGGAAAAAGCAAAAAATTTCAGAATTGCACCTTGCAATGCGGAGAAATTACTGTTTGTGCATTTACAATATTCATTGATTTTTGCCATTGAAAAACATCCAGAAATGATTGAAGCTACTGACTGAATGAAAGGAGCTGGCATCTCACTCTCTTTGAATCTTCTTTATCATGCTAAGAGGAGCAGGAAAAAGCAAAAAATTTCAGAATTGCACCTTGCAATGCGGAGAAATTACTGTTTGTGCATTTACAATATTCATTGATTTTTGCCATTGAAAAACATCATGTTATTCATATACCAGAAATGTTTGAAGCTACTGACTGAATGAAAGGAGCTGGCATCTCACTCTCTTTGAATCTTCTTTATCATGCTAAGAGGAGCAGGAAAAAGCAAAAAATTTCAGAATTGCACCTTGCAATGTGGAGAAATTACTGTTTGTGCATTTACAATATTCATTGATTTTTACCATTGAAAAACGTCCAGAAATGATTGAAGCTACTGACTGAATGAAAGTAGCTGGCATCTCACTCTCTTTGAATCTTCTTTATCATGCTAAGAGGAGCAGGAAAAAGCAAAAAATTTCAGACTTGCACCTTGCAATGCGGAGAAATTACTGTTTGTGCATTTACAATATTCATTGATTTTTGCCATTGAAAAACATCATGTTATTCATATACCAGAAATGTTTGAAGCTACTGACTGAATGAAAGGAGCTGGCATCTCACTCTCTTTGAATCTTCTTTATCATGCTAAGAGGAGCAGGAAAAAGCAAAAAATTTCAGAATTGCACCTTGGAATGCGGAGAAATTACTGTTTGTGCATTTACAATATTCATTGATTTTTGCCATTGAAAAACGTCCAGAAATGATTGAAGCTACTGACTGAATGAAAGGAGCTGGCATCTCACTCTCTTTGAATCTTGTTTATCATGCTAAGAGGAGCAGGAAAAAGCAAAAAATTTCAGAATTGCACCTTGCAATGCGGAGAAATTACTGTTTGTGCATTTACAATATTCATTGATTTTTGCCATTGAAAAACATCCAGAAATGATTGAAGCTACTGACTGAATGAAAGGAGCTGGCATCTCACTCTCTTTGAATCTTCTTTATCATGCTAAGAGGAGCAGGAAAAAGCAAAAAATTTCAGAATTGCACCTTGCAATGCGGAGAAATTACTGTTTGTGCATTTACAATATTCATTGATTTTTGCCATTGAAAAACATCATGTTATTCATATACCAGAAATGTTTGAAGCTACTGACTGAATGAAAGGAGCTGGCATCTCACTCTCTTTGAATCTTCTTTATCATGCTAAGAGGAGCAGGAAAAAGCAAAAAATTTCATAATTGCACCTTGCAATGCGGAGAAATTACTGTTTGTGCATTTACAATATTCATTGATTTTTGCCATTGAAAAACGTCCAGAAATGATTGAAGCTACTGACTGAATGAAAGGAGCTGGCATCTCACTCTCTTTGAATCATGTTTATCATGCTAAGAGGAGCAGGAAAAAGCAAAAAATTTCAGAATTGCACCTTGCAATGCGGAGAAATTACTGTTTGTGCATTTACAATATTCATTGATTTTTGCCATTGAAAAACGTCCAGAAATTATTGAAGCTACTGACTGAATGAAAGGAGCTGGCATCTCACTCTCTTTGAATCTTCTTTATCATGCTAAGAGGAGCAGGAAAAAGCAAAAAATTTCAGAATTGCACCTTGCAATGCGGAGAAATTACTGTTTGTGCATTTACAATATTCATTGATTTTTGCCATTGAAAAACATCATGTTATTCATATACCAGAAATGTTTGAAGCTACTGACTGAATGAAAGGAGCTGGCATCTCACTCTCTTTGAATCTTCTTTATCATGCTAAGAGGAGCAGGAAAAAGCAAAAAATTTCAGAATTGCACCTTGCAATGCGGAGAAATTACTGTTTGTGCATTTACAATATTCATTGATTTTTGCCATTGAAAAACATCATGTTATTCATATACCAGAAATGTTTGAAGCTACTGACTGAATGAAAGGAGCTGGCATCTCACTCTCTTTGAATCTTCTTTATCATGCTAAGAGGAGCAGGAAAAAGCAAAAAATTTCAGAATTGCACCTTGCAATGTGGAGAAATTACTGTTTGTGCATTTACAATATTCATTGATTTTTACCATTGAAAAAGGTCCAGAAATGATTGAAGCTACTGACTGAATGAAAGTAGCTGGCATCTCACTCTCTTTGAATCTTCTTTATCATGCTAAGAGGAGCAGGAAAAAGCAAAAAATTTCAGACTTGCACCTTGCAATGCGGAGAAATTACTGTTTGTGCATTTACAATATTCATTGATTTTTGCCATTGAAAAACATCATGTTATTCATATACCAGAAATGTTTGAAGCTACTGACTGAATGAAAAGAGCTGGCATCTCACTCTCTTTGAATCTTCTTTATCATGCTAAGAGGAGCAGGAAAAAGCAAAAAATTTCAGAATCGCACCTTGCAATGCGGAGAAATTACTGTTTGTGCATTTACAATTTTCATTGATTTTTGCCATTGAAAAACGTCCAGAAATGATTGAAGGTACTGACTGAATGAAAGGAGCTGGCATCTCACTCTCTTTGAATCTTCTTTATCATGCTAAGAGGAGCAGGAAAAAGCAAAAAATTTCAGAATTGCACCTTGCAATGCGGAGAAATTACTGTTTGTGCATTTACAATATTCATTGATTTTTGCCATTGAAAAACGTCCAGAAATGATTGAAGCTACTGACTGAATGAAAGGAGCTGGCATCTCACTCTCTTTGAATCTTCTTTATCATGCTAAGAGGAGCAGGAAAAAGCAAAAAATTTCAGAATTGCACCTTGCAATGCGGAGAAATTACAGTTTGTGCATTTACAATATTGATTGATTTTTGCCATTGAAAAACATCCAGAAATGATTGAAGCTACTGACTGAATGAAAGGAGCTGGCATCTCACTCTCTTTGAATCTTCTTTATCATGCTAAGAGGAGCAGGAAAAAGCAAAAAATTTCAGAATTGCACCTTGCAATGCGGAGAAATTACTGTTTGTGCATTTACAATATTCATTGATTTTTGCCATTGAAAAACATCATGTTATTCATATACCAGAAATGTTTGAAGCTACTGACTGAATGAAAGGAGCTGGCATCTCACTCTCTTTGAATCTTCTTTATCATGCTAAGAGGAGCAGGAAAAAGCAAAAAATTTCAGAATTGCACCTTGCAATGCGGAGAAATTACTGTTTGTGCATTTACAATATTCATTGATTTTTGCCATTGAAAAACATGTTATTCATATAACAGAAATGTTTGAAGCTACTGACTGAATGAAAGGAGCTGGCACCTCACTCTCTTTGAATCTTTATCAAGCTAAGAGGAGCGGGAAAAAGCAAAAAATTTCAGAATTGCACCTTGCAATGCGGAGAAATTACTGTTTGTGCATTTACAATATTCATTGATTTTTGCCATTGAAAAACGTCCAGAAATGATTGAAGGTACTGACTGAATGAAAGGAGCTGGCATCTCACTCTCTTTGAATCTTCTTTATCATGCTAAGAGGAGCAGGAAAAAGCAAAAAATTTCAGAATTGCACCTTGCAATGCGGAGAAATTACTGTTTGTGCATTTACAATATTCATTGATTTTTGCCATTGAAAAACGTCCAGAAATGATTGAAGCTACTGACTGAATGAAAGGAGCTGGCATCTCACTCTCTTTTAATCTTCTTTATTATGCTAAGAGGAGCAGGAAAAAGCAAAAAATTTCAGAATTGCACCTTGCAATGCGGAGAAATTACAGTTTGTGCATTTACAATATTCATTGATTTTTGCCATTGAAAAACATCCAGAAATGATTGAAGCTACTGACTGAATGAAAGGAGCTGGCATCTCACTCTCTTTGAATCTTCTTTATCATGCTAAGAGGAGCAGGAAAAAGCAAAAAATTTCAGAATTGCACCTTGCAATGCGGAGAAATTACTGTTTGTGCATTTACAATATTCATTGATTTTTGCCATTGAAAAACATCATGTTATTCATATACCAGAAATGTTTGAAGCTACTGACTGAATGAAAGGAGCTGGCATCTCACTCTCTTTGAATCTTCTTTATCATGCTAAGAGGAGCAGGAAAAAGCAAAAAATTTCAGAATTGCACCTTGCAATGTGGAGAAATTACTGTTTGTGCATTTACAATATTCATTGATTTTTACCATTGAAAAACGTCCAGAAATGATTGAAGCTACTGACTGAATGAAAGTAGCTGGCATCTCACTCTCTTTGAATCTTCTTTATCATGCTAAGAGGAGCAGGAAAAAGCAAAAAATTTCAGACTTGCACCTTGCAATGCGGAGAAATTACTGTTTGTGCATTTACAATATTCATTGATTTTTGCCATTGAAAAACATCATGTTATTCATATACCAGAAATGTTTGAAGCTACTGACTGAATGAAAGGAGCTGGCATCTCACTCTCTTTGAATCTTCTTTATCATGCTAAGAGGAGCAGGAAAAAGCAAAAAATTTCAGAATTGCACCTTGCAATGCGGAGAAATTACTGTTTGTGCATTTACAATATTCATTGATTTTTGCCATTGAAAAACGTCCAGAAATGATTGAAGCTACTGACTGAATGAAAGGAGCTGGCATCTCACTCTCTTTGAATCTTGTTTATCATGCTAAGAGGAGCAGGAAAAAGCAAAAAATTTCAGAATTGCACCTTGCAATGCGGAGAAATTACTGTTTGTGCATTTACAATATTCATTGATTTTTGCCATTGAAAAACATCCAGAAATGATTGAAGCTACTGACTGAATGAAAGGAGCTGGCATCTCACTCTCTTTGAATCTTCTTTATCATGCTAAGAGGAGCAGGAAAAAGCAAAAAATTTCATAATTGCACCTTGCAATGCGGAGAAATTACTGTTTGTGCATTTACAATATTCATTGATTTTTGCCATTGAAAAACGTCCAGAAATGATTGAAGCTACTGACTGAATGAAAGGAGCTGGCATCTCACTCTCTTTGAATCATGTTTATCATGCTAAGAGGAGCAGGAAAAAGCAAAAAATTTCAGAATTGCACCTTGCAATGCGGAGAAATTACTGTTTGTGCATTTACAATATTCATTGATTTTTGCCATTGAAAAACGTCCAGAAATTATTGAAGCTACTGACTGAATGAAAGGAGCTGGCATCTCACTCTCTTTGAATCTTCTTTATCATGCTAAGAGGAGCAGGAAAAAGCAAAAAATTTCAGAATTGCACCTTGCAATGCGGAGAAATTACTGTTTGTGCATTTACAATATTCATTGATTTTTGCCATTGAAAAACATCATGTTATTCATATACCAGAAATGTTTGAAGCTACTGACTGAATGAAAGGAGCTGGCATCTCACTCTCTTTGAATCTTCTTTATCATGCTAAGAGGAGCAGGAAAAAGCAAAAAATTTCAGAATTGCACCTTGCAATGCGGAGAAATTACTGTTTGTGCATTTACAATATTCATTGATTTTTGCCATTGAAAAACATCATGTTATTCATATACCAGAAATGTTTGAAGCTACTGACTGAATGAAAGGAGCTGGCATCTCACTCTCTTTGAATCTTCTTTATCATGCTAAGAGGAGCAGGAAAAAGCAAAAAATTTCAGAATTGCACCTTGCAATGTGGAGAAATTACTGTTTGTGCATTTACAATATTCATTGATTTTTACCATTGAAAAAGGTCCAGAAATGATTGAAGCTACTGACTGAATGAAAGTAGCTGGCATCTCACTCTCTTTGAATCTTCTTTATCATGCTAAGAGGAGCAGGAAAAAGCAAAAAATTTCAGACTTGCACCTTGCAATGCGGAGAAATTACTGTTTGTGCATTTACAATATTCATTGATTTTTGCCATTGAAAAACATCATGTTATTCATATACCAGAAATGTTTGAAGCTACTGACTGAATGAAAAGAGCTGGCATCTCACTCTCTTTGAATCTTCTTTATCATGCTAAGAGGAGCAGGAAAAAGCAAAAAATTTCAGAATCGCACCTTGCAATGCGGAGAAATTACTGTTTGTGCATTTACAATTTTCATTGATTTTTGCCATTGAAAAACGTCCAGAAATGATTGAAGGTACTGACTGAATGAAAGGAGCTGGCATCTCACTCTCTTTGAATCTTCTTTATCATGCTAAGAGGAGCAGGAAAAAGCAAAAAATTTCAGAATTGCACCTTGCAATGCGGAGAAATTACTGTTTGTGCATTTACAATATTCATTGATTTTTGCCATTGAAAAACGTCCAGAAATGATTGAAGCTACTGACTGAATGAAAGGAGCTGGCATCTCACTCTCTTTGAATCTTCTTTATCATGCTAAGAGGAGCAGGAAAAAGCAAAAAATTTCAGAATTGCACCTTGCAATGCGGAGAAATTACAGTTTGTGCATTTACAATATTGATTGATTTTTGCCATTGAAAAACATCCAGAAATGATTGAAGCTACTGACTGAATGAAAGGAGCTGGCATCTCACTCTCTTTGAATCTTCTTTATCATGCTAAGAGGAGCAGGAAAAAGCAAAAAATTTCAGAATTGCACCTTGCAATGCGGAGAAATTACTGTTTGTGCATTTACAATATTCATTGATTTTTGCCATTGAAAAACATCATGTTATTCATATACCAGAAATGTTTGAAGCTACTGACTGAATGAAAGGAGCTGGCATCTCACTCTCTTTGAATCTTCTTTATCATGCTAAGAGGAGCAGGAAAAAGCAAAAAATTTCAGAATTGCACCTTGCAATGCGGAGAAATTACTGTTTGTGCATTTACAATATTCATTGATTTTTGCCATTGAAAAACATGTTATTCATATAACAGAAATGTTTGAAGCTACTGACTGAATGAAAGGAGCTGGCACCTCACTCTCTTTGAATCTTTATCAAGCTAAGAGGAGCGGGAAAAAGCAAAAAATTTCAGAATTGCACCTTGCAATGCGGAGAAATTACTGTTTGTGCATTTACAATATTCATTGATTTTTGCCATTGAAAAACGTCCAGAAATGATTGAAGGTACTGACTGAATGAAAGGAGCTGGCATCTCACTCTCTTTGAATCTTCTTTATCATGCTAAGAGGAGCAGGAAAAAGCAAAAAATTTCAGAATTGCACCTTGCAATGCGGAGAAATTACTGTTTGTGCATTTACAATATTCATTGATTTTTGCCATTGAAAAACGTCCAGAAATGATTGAAGCTACTGACTGAATGAAAGGAGCTGGCATCTCACTCTCTTTTAATCTTCTTTATTATGCTAAGAGGAGCAGGAAAAAGCAAAAAATTTCAGAATTGCACCTTGCAATGCGGAGAAATTACAGTTTGTGCATTTACAATATTCATTGATTTTTGCCATTGAAAAACATCCAGAAATGATTGAAGCTACTGACTGAATGAAAGGAGCTGGCATCTCACTCTCTTTGAATCTTCTTTATCATGCTAAGAGGAGCAGGAAAAAGCAAAAAATTTCAGAATTGCACCTTGCAATGCGGAGAAATTACTGTTTGTGCATTTACAATATTCATTGATTTTTGCCATTGAAAAACATCATGTTATTCATATACCAGAAATGTTTGAAGCTACTGACTGAATGAAAGGAGCTGGCATCTCACTCTCTTTGAATCTTCTTTATCATGCTAAGAGGAGCAGGAAAAAGCAAAAAATTTCAGAATTGCACCTTGCAATGTGGAGAAATTACTGTTTGTGCATTTACAATATTCATTGATTTTTACCATTGAAAAACGTCCAGAAATGATTGAAGCTACTGACTGAATGAAAGTAGCTGGCATCTCACTCTCTTTGAATCTTCTTTATCATGCTAAGAGGAGCAGGAAAAAGCAAAAAATTTCAGACTTGCACCTTGCAATGCGGAGAAATTACTGTTTGTGCATTTACAATATTCATTGATTTTTGCCATTGAAAAACATCATGTTATTCATATACCAGAAATGTTTGAAGCTACTGACTGAATGAAAGGAGCTGGCATCTCACTCTCTTTGAATCTTCTTTATCATGCTAAGAGGAGCAGGAAAAAGCAAAAAATTTCAGAATTGCACCTTGCAATGCGGAGAAATTACTGTTTGTGCATTTACAATATTCATTGATTTTTGCCATTGAAAAACGTCCAGAAATGATTGAAGCTACTGACTGAATGAAAGGAGCTGGCATCTCACTCTCTTTGAATCTTGTTTATCATGCTAAGAGGAGCAGGAAAAAGCAAAAAATTTCAGAATTGCACCTTGCAATGCGGAGAAATTACTGTTTGTGCATTTACAATATTCATTGATTTTTGCCATTGAAAAACATCCAGAAATGATTGAAGCTACTGACTGAATGAAAGGAGCTGGCATCTCACTCTCTTTGAATCTTCTTTATCATGCTAAGAGGAGCAGGAAAAAGCAAAAAATTTCAGAATTGCACCTTGCAATGCGGAGAAATTACTGTTTGTGCATTTACAATATTCATTGATTTTTGCCATTGAAAAACATCATGTTATTCATATACCAGAAATGTTTGAAGCTACTGACTGAATGAAAGGAGCTGGCATCTCACTCTCTTTGAATCTTCTTTATCATGCTAAGAGGAGCAGGAAAAAGCAAAAAATTTCAGAATTGCACCTTGCAATGTGGAGAAATTACTGTTTGTGCATTTACAATATTCATTGATTTTTACCATTGAAAAACGTCCAGAAATGATTGAAGCTACTGACTGAATGAAAGTAGCTGGCATCTCACTCTCTTTGAATCTTCTTTATCATGCTAAGAGGAGCAGGAAAAAGCAAAAAATTTCAGACTTGCACCTTGCAATGCGGAGAAATTACTGTTTGTGCATTTACAATATTCATTGATTTTTGCCATTGAAAAACATCATGTTATTCATATACCAGAAATGTTTGAAGCTACTGACTGAATGAAAGGAGCTGGCATCTCACTCTCTTTGAATCTTCTTTATCATGCTAAGAGGAGCAGGAAAAAGCAAAAAATTTCAGAATTGCACCTTGCAATGCGGAGAAATTACTGTTTGTGCATTTACAATATTCATTGATTTTTGCCATTGAAAAACGTCCAGAAATGATTGAAGCTACTGACTGAATGAAAGGAGCTGGCATCTCACTCTCTTTGAATCTTGTTTATCATGCTAAGAGGAGCAGGAAAAAGCAAAAAATTTCAGAATTGCACCTTGCAATGCGGAGAAATTACTGTTTGTGCATTTACAATATTCATTGATTTTTGCCATTGAAAAACATCCAGAAATGATTGAAGCTACTGACTGAATGAAAGGAGCTGGCATCTCACTCTCTTTGAATCTTCTTTATCATGCTAAGAGGAGCAGGAAAAAGCAAAAAATTTCAGAATTGCACCTTGCAATGCGGAGAAATTACTGTTTGTGCATTTACAATATTCATTGATTTTTGCCATTGAAAAACATCATGTTATTCATATACCAGAAATGTTTGAAGCTACTGACTGAATGAAAGGAGCTGGCATCTCACTCTCTTTGAATCTTCTTTATCATGCTAAGAGGAGCAGGAAAAAGCAAAAAATTTCATAATTGCACCTTGCAATGCGGAGAAATTACTGTTTGTGCATTTACAATATTCATTGATTTTTGCCATTGAAAAACGTCCAGAAATGATTGAAGCTACTGACTGAATGAAAGGAGCTGGCATCTCACTCTCTTTGAATCATGTTTATCATGCTAAGAGGAGCAGGAAAAAGCAAAAAATTTCAGAATTGCACCTTGCAATGCGGAGAAATTACTGTTTGTGCATTTACAATATTCATTGATTTTTGCCATTGAAAAACGTCCAGAAATTATTGAAGCTACTGACTGAATGAAAGGAGCTGGCATCTCACTCTCTTTGAATCTTCTTTATCATGCTAAGAGGAGCAGGAAAAAGCAAAAAATTTCAGAATTGCACCTTGCAATGCGGAGAAATTACTGTTTGTGCATTTACAATATTCATTGATTTTTGCCATTGAAAAACATCATGTTATTCATATACCAGAAATGATTGAAGCTACTGACTGAATGAAAGGAGCTGGCATCTCACTCTCTTTGAATCTTCTTTATCATGCTAAGAGGAGCAGGAAAAAGTAAAAAATTTCAGAATTGCACTATGCAATGCGGAGAAATTACTGTTTGTGCATTTATAATATTCAATGATTTTTGCCATTGAAAAACGTCCAGAAATGATTGAAGCTACTGACTGAACGAAAGGAGCTGGCATCTCACTCTCTTTGAATCTTCTTTATCATGCTAAGAGGAGCAGGAAAAAGCAAAAAATTTCAGAATTGCACCTTGCAATGCGGAGAAATTACTGTCTGTGCATTTACAATATTCATTGATTTTTGCCATTGAAAAACATCATGTTATTCATATACCAGAAATGTTTGAAGCTACTGACTGAATGAAAGGAGCTGGCATCTCACTCTCTTTGAATCTTCTTTATCATGCTAAGAGGAGCAGGAAAAAGCAAAAAATTTCAGAATTGCAACTTGCAATGCGGAGAAATTACTGTTTGTGCATTTACAATATTCATTGATTTTTGCCATTGAAAAACGTCCAGAAATGATTGAAGCTACTGACTGAATGAAAGGAGCTGGCATCTCACTCTCTTTGAATCTTCTTTATCATGCTAAGAGGAGCAGGTAAAAGCAAAAAATTTCAGAATTGCACCTTGCAATGCGGAGAAATTACTGTTTGTGCATTTGCAATATTCATTGATTTTTGCCATTGAAAAACGTCCAGAAATGATTGAAGCTACTGACTGAATGAAAGGAGCTGGCATCTCACTCTCTTTGAATCTTCTTTATCATGCTAAGAGGAGCAGGAAAAAGCAAAAAATTTCAGAATTGCACCTTGCAATGCGGAGAAATTACTGTTTGTGCATTTACAATATTCATTGATTTTTGCCATTGAAAAACATCATGTTATTCATATACCAGAAATGATTGAAGCTACTGACTGAATGAAAGGAGCTGGCATCTCACTCTCTTTGAATCTTCTTTATCATGCTAAGAGGAGCAGGAAAAAGCAAAAAATTTCAGAATTGCACCTTGCAATGCGGAGAAATTACTGTTTGTGCATTTACAATATTCATTGATTTTTGCCATTGAAAAACATCATGTTATTCATATACCAGAAATGTTTGAAGCTACTGACTGAATGAAAGGAGCTGGCATCTCACTCTCTTTGAATCTTCTTTATCATGCTAAGAGGAGCAGGAAAAAGCAAAAAATTTCAGAATTGCACCTTGCAATGCGGAGAAATTACTGTTTGTGCATTTACAATATTCAATGATTTTTGCCATTGAAAAAAGTCCAGAAATGATTGAGGCTACTGACTCAATGAAAGGAGCTGGCATCTCACTCTCTTTGAATCTTCTTTATCATGCTAAGAGGAGCAGGAAAAAGCAAAAAATTTCAGAATTGCACCTTGCAATGCGGAGAAATTACTGTTTGTGCATTTACAATATTCATTGATTTTTGCCATTGAAAAACATCATGTTATTCATATACCAGAAATGTTTGAAGCTACTGACTGAATGAAAGGAGCTGGCATCTCACTCTCTTTGAATCTTCTTTATCATGCTAAGAGGAGCAGGAAAAAGCAAAAAATTTCAGAATTGCACCTTGCAATGCGGAGAAATTACTGTTTGTGCATTTACAATATTCATTGATTTTTGCCATTGAAAAACATGTTATTCATATACCAGAAATGTTTGAAGCTACTGACTGAATGAAAGGAGCTGGCATCTCACTCTCTTTGAATCTTCTTTATCATGCTAAGAGGAGCAGGAAAAAGCAAAAAATTTCAGAATTGCACCTTGCAATGCGGAGAAATTACAGTTTGTGCATTTACAATATTCAATGATTTTTGCCATTGAAAAACGTCCAGAAATGATTGAAGCTACTGACTGAATGAAAGGAGCTGGCATCTCACTCTCTTTGAATCTTCTTTATCATGCTAAGAGGAGCAGGAAAAAGCAAAAAATTTCAGAATTGCACCTTGCAATGCGGAGAAATTACTGTTTGTGCATTTACAATATTCATTGATTTTTGCCATTGAAAAACGTCCAGAAATGATTGAAGCTACTGACTGAATGAAAGGAGCTGGCATCTCACTCTCTTTGAATCTTCTTTATCATGCTAAGAGGAGCAGGAAAAAGCAAAAAATTTCAGAATTGCTCCTTGCAATGCGGAGAAATTACTGTTTGTGCATTTACAATATTCATTGATTTTTGCCATTGAAAAACATGTTATTCATATACCAGAAATGTTTGAAGCTACTGACTGAATGAAAGGAGCTGGCATCTCACTCTCTTTGAATCTTCTTTATCATGCTAAGAGGAGCAGGAAAAAGCAAAAAATTTCAGAATTGCACCTTGCAATGCGGAGAAATTACTGTTTGTGCATTTACAATATTCATTGATTTTTGCCATTGAAAAACATCATGTTATTCATATACCAGAAATGTTTGAAGCTACTGACTGAATGAAAGGAGCTGGCATCTCACTCTCTTTGAATCTTCTTTATCATGCTAAGAGGAGCAGGAAAAAGCAATAAATTTCAGAATTGCACCTTGCAATGCGGAGAAATTACTGTTTGTGCATTTACAATATTCATTGATTTTTGCCATTGAAAAACGTCCAGAAATGATTGAAGCTACTGACTGAATGAAAGGAGCTGGCATCTCACTCTCTTTGAATCTTCTTTATCATGCTAAGAGGAGCAGGAAAAAGCAAAAAATTTCAGAATTGCACCTTACAATGCGGAGAAATTACAGTTTGTGCATTTACAATATTCATTGATTTTTGCCATTGAAAAACGTCCAGAAATGATTGAAGCTACTGACTGAATGAAAGGAGCTGGCATCTCACTCTCTTTGAATCTTCTTTATCATGCTAAGAGGAGCAGGAAAAAGCAAAAAATTTCAGAATTGCACCTTGCAATGCGGAGAAATTACTGTTTGTGCATTTACAATATTCATTGATTTTTGCCATTGAAAAACGTCCAGAAATGATTGAAGCTACTGACTGAATGAAAGGAGCTGGCATCTCACTCTCTTTGAATCTTCTTTATCATGCTAAGAGGAGCAGGAAAAAGCAAAACATTTCAGAATTGCACCTTGCAATGCGGAGAAATTACTGTTTGTGCATTTACAATATTCATTGATTTTTGCCATTGAAAAACATCATGTTATTCATATACCAGAAATGTTTGAAGCTACTGACTGAATGAAAGGAGCTGGCATCTCACTCTCTTTGAATCTTCTTTATCATGCTAAGAGGAGCAGGAAAAAGCAAAAAATTTCAGAATTGCACCTTGCAATGCGGAGAAATTACTGTTTGTGCAATTACAATATTCATTGATTTTTGCCATTGAAAAACGTCCAGAAATGATTGAAGCTACTGACTGAATGAAAGGAGCTGGCATCTCACTCTCTATGAATCTTCTTTATCATGCTAAGAGGAGCAGGAAAAGCAAAAAATTTCAGAATTGCACCTTGCAATGCGAAGAAATTACAGTTTGTGCATTTACAATATTCATTGACTTTTGCCATTGAAAAACATCCGGAAATGATTGAAGCTACTGACTGAATGAAAGGAGCTGGCATCTCACTCTCTTTGAATCTTCTTTATCATGCTAAGAGGAGCAGGAAAAAGCAAAAAATTTCAGAATTGCACCTTGCAATGCGGAGAAATTACTGTTTGTGCATTTACAATATTCATTGATTTTTGCCATTGAAAAACGTCCAGAAATGATTGAAGCTACTGACTGAATGAAAGGAGCTGGCATCTCACTCTCTTTGAATCTTCTTTATCATGCTAAGAGGAGCAGGAAAAAGCAAAAAATTTCAGAATTGCGCCTTGCAATGCGGAGAAATTACTGTTTGTGCATTTACAAAATTCATTGATTTTTGCCATTGAAAAACATCATGTTATTCATTTACCAGAAATGATTGAAGCTACTGACTGAATGAAAGGAGCTGGCATCTCACTCTCTTTGAATCTTCTTTATCATGCTAAGAGGAGCAGGAAAAAGCAAAACATTTCAGAATTGCACCTTGCAATGCGAAGAAATTACTGTTTGTGCATTTACAATATTCATTGATTTTTGCCATTGAAAAACGTCCAGAAATGATTGAAGCTACTGACTGAATGAAAGGAGCTGGCATCTCACTCTCTTTGAATCTTCTTTATCATGCTAAGAGGAGCAGGAAAAAGCAACAAATTTCAGACTTGCACCTTGCAATGCGGAGAAATTACTGTTTGTGCATTTACAATATTCATTGATTTTTGCCATTGAAAAACATCATGTTATTCATATACCAGAAATGTTTGAAGCTACTGACTGAATGAAAGGAGCTGGCATCTCACTCTCTATGAATCTTCTTTATCATGCTAAGAGGAGCAGGAAAAGCAAAAAATTTCAGAATTGCACCTTGCAATGCGAAGAAATTACAGTTTTTGCATTTACAATATTCATTGACTTTTGCCATTGAAAAACATCCGGAAATGATTGAAGCTACTGACTGAATGAAAGGAGCTGGCATCTCACTCTCTTTGAATCTTCTTTATCATGCTAAGAGGAGCAGGAAAAAGCAAAAAATTTCAGAATTGCACCTTGCAATGCGGAGAAATTACTGTTTGTGCATTTACAATATTCATTGATTTTTGCCATTGAAAAACGTCCAGAAATGATTGAAGCTACTGACTGAATGAAAGGAGCTGGCATCTCACTCTCTTTGAATCTTCTTTATCATGCTAAGAGGAGCAGGAAAAAGCAAAAAATTTCAGAATTGCGCCTTGCAATGCGGAGAAATTACTGTTTGTGCATTTACAAAATTCATTGATTTTTGCCATTGAAAAACATCATGTTATTCATTTACCAGAAATGATTGAAGCTACTGACTGAATGAAAGGAGCTGGCATCTCACTCTCTTTGAATCTTCTTTATCATGCTAAGAGGAGCAGGAAAAAGCAAAACATTTCAGAATTGCACCTTGCAATGCGAAGAAATTACTGTTTGTGCATTTACAATATTCATTGATTTTTGCCATTGAAAAACGTCCAGAAATGATTGAAGCTACTGACTGAATGAAAGTAGCTGGCATCTCACTCTCTTTGAATCTTCTTTATCATGCTAAGAGGAGCAGGAAAAAGCAACAAATTTCAGACTTGCACCTTGCAATGTGGAGAAATTACTGTTTGTGCATTTACAATATTCATTGATTTTTGCCATTGAAAAACATCATGTTATTCATATACCAGAAATGTTTGAAGCTACTGACTGAATGAAAGGAGCTGGCATCTCACTCTCTTTGAATCTTCTTTATCATGCTAAGAGGAGCAGGAAAAAGCAAAAAATTTCAGAATTGCACCTTGCAATGCGGAGAAATTACTGTTTGTACATTTACAATATTCATTGATTTTTGCCATTGAAAAACGTCCAGAAATGATTGAAGCTACTGACTGAATGAAAGGAGCTGGCATCTCACTCACTTTGAATCTTCTTTATCATGCTAAGAGGAGCAGGAAAAAGCAAAAAATTTCAGAATTGCACCTTGCAATGCGGAGAAATTACTGTTTGTGCATTTACAATATTCATTGATTTTTGCCATTGAAAAACGTCCAGAAATGATTGAAGCTACTGACTGAATGAAAGGAGCTGGCATCTCACTCTCTTTGAATCTTCTTTATCATGCTAAGAGGAGCAGGAAAAAGCAAACAATTTCAGAATTGCGCCTTGCAATGCGGAGAAATTACTGTTTGTGCATTTACAAAATTCATTGATTTTTGCCATTGAAAAACATCATGTTATTCATTTACCAGAAATGATTGAAGCTACTGACTGAATGAAAGGAGCTGGCATCTCACTCTCTTTGAATCTTCTTTATCATGCTAAGAGGAGCAGGAAAAAGCAAAAAATTTCAGAATTGCACCTTGCAATGCGGAGAAATTACTGTTTGTGCATTTACAATATTCATTGATTTTTGCCATTGAAAAACGTCCAGAAATGATTGAAGCTACTGACTGAATGAAAGGAGCTGGCATCTCACTCTCTTTGAATCTTCTTTATCATGCTAAGAGGAGCGGGAAAAAGCAAAAAATTTCAGAATTGCACCTTGCAATGCGGAGAAATTACTGTTTGTGCATATACAATATTCATTGATTTTTACCATTGAAAAACGTCCAGAAATGATTGAAGCTACTGACTGAATGAAAGTAGCTGGCATCTCACTCTCTTTGAATCTTCTTTATCATGCTAAGAGGAGCAGGAAAAAGCAAAAAATTTCAGACTTGCACCTTGCAATGCGGAGAAATTACTGTTTGTGCATTTACAATATTCATTGATTTTTGCCATTGAAAAACATCATGTTATTCATATACCAGAAATGTTTGAAGCTACTGACTGAATGAAAGGAGCTGGCATCTCACTCTCTTTGAATCTTCTTTATCATGCTAAGAGGAGCAGGAAAAAGCAAAAAATTTCAGAATTGCACCTTGCAATGCGGAGAAATTACTGTTTGTGCATTTACAATATTCATTGATTTTTGCCATTGAAAAACATCATGTTATTCATATACCAGAAATGTTTGAAGCTACTGACTGAATGAAAGGAGCTGGCATCTCACTCTCTTTGAATCTTCTTTATCATGCTAAGAGGAGCAGGAAGAAGCAAAAAATTTCAGAATTGCACCTTGCAATGCGGAGAAATTACTGTTTGTGCATTTACAATATTCATTGATTTTTGCCATTGAAAAACGTCCAGAAATGATTGAAGCTACTGACTGAATGAAAGGAGCTGGCATCTCACTCTCTTTGAATCTTCTTTATCATGCTAAGAGGAGCAGGAAAAAGCAAAAAATTTCAGAATTGCACCTTACAATGCGGAGAAATTACAGTTTGTGCATTTACAATATTCATTGATTTTTGCCATTGAAAAACGTCCAGAAATGATTGAAGCTACTGACTGAATGAAAGGAGCTGGCATCTCACTCTCTTTGAATCTTCTTTATCATGCTAAGAGGAGCAGGAAAAAGCAAAAAATTTCAGAATTGCACCTTACAATGCGGAGAAATTACAGTTTGTGCATTTACAATATTCATTGATTTTTGCCATTGAAAAACGTCCAGAAATGATTGAAGCTACTGACTGAATGAAAGGAGCTGGCATCTCACTCTCTTTGAATCTTCTTTATCATGCTAAGAGGAGCAGGAAAAAGCAAAAAATTTCAGAATTGCACCTTGCAATGCGGAGAAATTACTGTTTGTGCATTTACAATATTCATTGATTTTTGCCATTGAAAAACGTCCAGAAATGATTGAAGCTACTGACTGAATGAAAGGAGCTGGCATCTCACTCTCTTTGAATTTTCTTTATCATGCTAAGAGGAGCAGGAAAAAGCAAAAAATTTCAGAATTGCACCTTGCAATGCGGAGAAATTACTGTTTGTGCATTTACAATATTCATTGATTTTTGCCATTGAAAAACATGTTATTCATATACCAGAAATGTTTGAAGCTACTGACTGAATGAAAGGAGCTGGCACCTCACTCTCTTTGAATCTTCTTTATCATGCTAAGAGGAGCAGGATAAAGCAAAAAATTTCAGAATTGCACCTTGCAATGCGGAGAAATTACTGTTTGTGCATTTACAATATTCATTGATTTTTGCCATTGAAAAACGTCCAGAAATGATTGAAGCTACTGACTGAATGAAAGGAGCTGGCATCTCACTCTCTTTGAATCTTCTTTATCATGCTAAGAGGAGCTGGAAAAAGCAAAAAATTTCAGAATTGCACCTTGCAATGCGGAGAAATTACTGTTTGTGCATTTACAATATTCATTAATTTTTGCCATTGAAAAACATCATGTTATTCATATACCAGAAATGTTTGAAGCTACTGACTGAATGAAAGGAGCTGGCATCTCACTCTCTTTGAATCTTCTTTATCATGCTAAGAGGAGCAGGAAAAAGCAAAAAATTTCAGAATTGCACCTTGCAATGCGGAGAAATTACTGTTTGTGCATTTACAATATTCATTGATTTTTGCCATTGAAAAACGTCCAGAAATGATTGAAGCTACTGACTGAATGAAAGGAGCTGGCATCTCACTCTCTTTGAATCTTCTTTATCATGCTAAGAGGAGCAGGAAAAAGCAAAAAATTTCAGAATTGCACCTTGCAATGCGGAGAAATTACAGTTTGTGCATTTACAATATTCATTGATTTTTGCCATTGAAAAACGTCCAGAAATGATTGAAGCTACTGACTGAATGAAAGGAGCTGGCATCTCACTCTCTTTGAATCTTCTTTATCATGCTAAGAGGAGCAGGAAAAAGCAAAAAATTTCAGAATTGCTCCTTGCAATGCGGAGAAATTACTGTTTGTGCATTTACAATATTCATTGATTTTTGCCATTGAAAAACATGTTATTCATATACCAGAAATGTTTGAAGCTACTGACTGAATGAAAGGAGCTGGCACCTCACTCTCTTTGAATCTTCTTTATCATGCTAAGAGGAGCAGGAAAAAGCAAAAAATTTCAGAATTGCACCTTGCAATGCGGAGAAATTGCTGTTTGTGCATTTACAATATTCATTGATTTTTGCCATTGAAAAACGTCCAGAAATGATTGAAGCTACTGACTGAATGAAAGGAGCTGGCATCTCACTCTCTTTGAATCTTTTTTATCATGCTAAGAGGAGCAGGAAAAAGCAAAAAATTTCAGAATTGCACCTTGCAATGCGGAGAAATTACTGTTTGTGCATTTACAATATTCATTGATTTTTGCCATTGAAAAACATCATGTTATTCATATACCAGAAATGATTGAAGCTACTGACTGAATGAAAGGAGCTGGCATCTCACTCTCTTTGAATCTTCTTTATCATGCTAAGAGGAGCAGGAAAATGTAAAAAATTTCAGAATTGCACCTTGCAATGCGGAGAAATTACTGTTTGTGCATTTACAATATTCAATGATTTTTGCCATTGAAAAACGTCCAGAAATGATTGAAGCTACTGACTGAACGAAAGGAGCTGGCATCTCACTCTCTTTGAATCTTCTTTATCATGCTAAGAGGAGCAGGAAAAAGCAAAAAATTTCAGAATTGCACCTTGCAATGCGGAGAAATTACTGTTTGTGCATTTACAATATTCATTGATTTTTGCCATTGAAAAACATCATGTTATTCATATACCAGAAATGTTTGAAGCTACTGACTGAATGAAAGGAGCTGGCATCTCACTCTCTTTGAATCTTCTTTATCATGCTAAGAGGAGCAGGAAAAAGCAAAAAATTTCAGAATTGCACCTTGCAATGCGGAGAAATTTCTGTTTGTGCATTTACAATATTCATTGATTTTTGCCATTGAAAAACGTCCAGAAATGATTGAAGCTACTGACTGAATGAAAGGAGCTGGCATCTCACTCTCTTTGAATCTTCTTTATCATGCTAAGGGGAGCAGGAAAAAGCAAAAAATTTCAGAATTGCACCTTGCAATGCGGAGAAATTACTGTTTGTGCATTTACAATATTCATTGATTTTTGCCATTGAAAAACGTCCAGAAATGATTGAAGCTACTGACTGAATGAAAGGAGCTGGCATCTCACTCTCTTTGAATCTTCTTTATCATGCTAAGAGGAGCAGGAAAAAGCAAAAAATTTCAGAATTGCACCTTACAATGCGGAGAAATTACAGTTTGTGCATTTACAATATTCATTGATTTTTGCCATTGAAAAACGTCCAGAAATGATTGAAGCTACTGACTGAATGAAAGGAGCTGGCATCTCACTCTCTTTGAATCTTCTTTATCATGCTAAGAGGAGCAGGAAAAAGCAAAAAATTTCAGAATTGCACCTTGCAATGCGGAGAAATTACAGTTTGTGCATTTACAATATTCATTGATTTTTGCCATTGAAAAACGTCCAGAAATGATTGAAGCTACTGACTGAATGAAAGGAGCTGGCATCTCACTCTCTTTGAATCTTCTTTATCATGCTAAGAGGAGCAGGAAAAAGCAAAAAATTTCAGAATTGCTCCTTGCAATGCGGAGAAATTACTGTTTGTGCATTTACAATATTCATTGATTTTTGCCATTGAAAAACATGTTATTCATATACCAGAAATGTTTGAAGCTACTGACTGAATGAAAGGAGCTGGCACCTCACTCTCTTTGAATCTTCTTTATCATGCTAAGAGGAGCAGGAAAAAGCAAAAAATTTCAGAATTGCACCTTGCAATGCGGAGAAATTGCTGTTTGTGCATTTACAATATTCATTGATTTTTGCCATTGAAAAACGTCCAGAAATGATTGAAGCTACTGACTGAATGAAAGGAGCTGGCATCTCACTCTCTTTGAATCTTCTTTATCATGCTAAGAGGAGCAGGAAAATGTAAAAAATTTCAGAATTGCACCTTGCAATGCGGAGAAATTACTGTTTGTGCATTTACAATATTCAATGATTTTTGCCATTGAAAAACGTCCAGAAATGATTGAAGCTACTGACTGAACGAAAGGAGCTGGCATCTCACTCTCTTTGAATCTTCTTTATCATGCTAAGAGGAGCAGGAAAAAGCAAAAAATTTCAGAATTGCACCTTGCAATGCGGAGAAATTTCTGTTTGTGCATTTACAATATTCATTGATTTTTGCCATTGAAAAACGTCCAGAAATGATTGAAGCTACTGACTGAATGAAAGGAGCTGGCATCTCACTCTCTTTGAATCTTCTTTATCATGCTAAGGGGAGCAGGAAAAAGCAAAAAATTTCAGAATTGCACCTTGCAATGCGGAGAAATTACTGTTTGTGCATTTACAATATTCATTGATTTTTGCCATTGAAAAACGTCCAGAAATGATTGAAGCTACTGACTGAATGAAAGGAGCTGGCATCTCACTCTCTTTGAATCTTCTTTATCATGCTAAGAGGAGCAGGAAAAAGCAAAAAATTTCAGACTTGCACCTTGCAATGCGGAGAAATTACTGTTTGTGCATTTACAATATTCATTGATTTTTGCCATTGAAAAACATCATGTTATTCATATACCAGAAATGTTTGAAGCTACTGACTGAATGAAAGGAGCTGGCATCTCACTCTCTTTGAATCTTCTTTATCATGCTAAGAGGAGCAGGAAAAAGCAAAAAATTTCAGAATTGCACCTTGCAATGCGGAGAAATTACTGTTTGTGCATTTACAATATTCATTGATTTTTGCCATTGAAAAACGTCCAGAAATGATTGAAGCTACTGACTGAATGAAAGGAGCTGGCATCTCACTCTCTTTGAATCTTGTTTATCATGCTAAGAGGAGCAGGAAAAAGCAAAAAATTTCAGAATTGCACCTTGCAATGCGGAGAAATTACTGTTTGTGCATTTACAATATTCATTGATTTTTGCCATTGAAAAACATCCAGAAATGATTGAAGCTACTGACTGAATGAAAGGAGCTGGCATCTCACTCTCTTTGAATCTTCTTTATCATGCTAAGAGGAGCAGGAAAAAGCAAAAAATTTCAGAATTGCACCTTGCAATGCGGAGAAATTACTGTTTGTGCATTTACAATATTCATTGATTTTTGCCATTGAAAAACATCATGTTATTCATATACCAGAAATGTTTGAAGCTACTGACTGAATGAAAGGAGCTGGCATCTCACTCTCTTTGAATCTTCTTTATCATGCTAAGAGGAGCAGGAAAAAGCAAAAAATTTCAGAATTGCACCTTGCAATGTGGAGAAATTACTGTTTGTGCATTTACAATATTCATTGATTTTTACCATTGAAAAACGTCCAGAAATGATTGAAGCTACTGACTGAATGAAAGTAGCTGGCATCTCACTCTCTTTGAATCTTCTTTATCATGCTAAGAGGAGCAGGAAAAAGCAAAAAATTTCAGACTTGCACCTTGCAATGCGGAGAAATTACTGTTTGTGCATTTACAATATTCATTGATTTTTGCCATTGAAAAACATCATGTTATTCATATACCAGAAATGTTTGAAGCTACTGACTGAATGAAAGGAGCTGGCATCTCACTCTCTTTGAATCTTCTTTATCATGCTAAGAGGAGCAGGAAAAAGCAAAAAATTTCAGAATTGCACCTTGCAATGCGGAGAAATTACTGTTTGTGCATTTACAATATTCATTGATTTTTGCCATTGAAAAACGT
This sequence comes from Phyllobates terribilis, assembly GCF_046119375.1. Taxonomy (NCBI): domain Eukaryota; kingdom Metazoa; phylum Chordata; class Amphibia; order Anura; family Dendrobatidae; genus Phyllobates; species Phyllobates terribilis. Next base: position 100,990 of record NW_027364811.1, read on the forward strand.
CCAGAAATGATTGAAGCTACTGACTGAATGAAAGGAGCTGGCATCTCACTCTCTTTGAATCTTGTTTATCATGCTAAGAGGAGCAGGAAAAAGCAAAAAATTTCAGAATTGCACCTTGCAATGCGGAGAAATTACTGTTTGTGCATTTACAATATTCATTGATTTTTGCCATTGAAAAACATCCAGAAATGATTGAAGCTACTGACTGAATGAAAGGAGCTGGCATCTCACTCTCTTTGAATCTTCTTTATCATGCTAAGAGGAGCAGGAAAAAGCAAAAAATTTCAGAATTGCACCTTGCAATGCGGAGAAATTACTGTTTGTGCATTTACAATATTCATTGATTTTTGCCATTGAAAAACATCATGTTATTCATATACCAGAAATGTTTGAAGCTACTGACTGAATGAAAGGAGCTGGCATCTCACTCTCTTTGAATCTTCTTTATCATGCTAAGAGGAGCAGGAAAAAGCAAAAAATTTCATAATTGCACCTTGCAATGCGGAGAAATTACTGTTTGTGCATTTACAATATTCATTGATTTTTGCCATTGAAAAACGTCCAGAAATGATTGAAGCTACTGACTGAATGAAAGGAGCTGGCATCTCACTCTCTTTGAATCATGTTTATCATGCTAAGAGGAGCAGGAAAAAGCAAAAAATTTCAGAATTGCACCTTGCAATGCGGAGAAATTACTGTTTGTGCATTTACAATATTCATTGATTTTTGCCATTGAAAAACGTCCAGAAATTATTGAAGCTACTGACTGAATGAAAGGAGCTGGCATCTCACTCTCTTTGAATCTTCTTTATCATGCTAAGAGGAGCAGGAAAAAGCAAAAAATTTCAGAATTGCACCTTGCAATGCGGAGAAATTACTGTTTGTGCATTTACAATATTCATTGATTTTTGCCATTGAAAAACATCATGTTATTCATATACCAGAAATGATTGAAGCTACTGACTGAATGAAAGGAGCTGGCATCTCACTCTCTTTGAATCTTCTTTATCATGCTAAGAGGAGCAGGAAAAAGTAAAAAATTTCAGAATTGCACTATGCAATGCGGAGAAATTACTGTTTGTGCATTTATAATATTCAATGATTTTTGCCATTGAAAAACGTCCAGAAATGATTGAAGCTACTGACTGAACGAAAGGAGCTGGCATCTCACTCTCTTTGAATCTTCTTTATCATGCTAAGAGGAGCAGGAAAAAGCAAAAAATTTCAGAATTGCACCTTGCAATGCGGAGAAATTACTGTCTGTGCATTTACAATATTCATTGATTTTTGCCATTGAAAAACATCATGTTATTCATATACCAGAAATGTTTGAAGCTACTGACTGAATGAAAGGAGCTGGCATCTCACTCTCTTTAAATCTTCTTTATCATGCTAAGAGGAGCAGGAAAAAGCAAAAAATTTCAGAATTGCAACTTGCAATGCGGAGAAATTACTGTTTGTGCACTTACAATATTCATTGATTTTTACCATTGAAAAACGTCCAGAAATGATTGAAGCTACTGACTGAATGAAAGGAGCTGGCATCTCACTCTCTTTGAATCTTCTTTATCATGCTAAGAGGAGCAGGTAAAAGCAAAAAATTTCAGAATTGCACCTTGCAATGCGGAGAAATTACTGTTTGTGCATTTGCAATATTCATTGATTTTTGCCATTGAAAAACGTCCAGAAATGATTGAAGCTACTGACTGAATGAAAGGAGCTGGCATCTCACTCTCTTTGAATCTTCTTTATCATGCTAAGAGGAGCAGGAAAAAGCAAAAAATTTCAGAATTGCACCTTGCAATGCGGAGAAATTACTGTTTGTGCATTTACAATATTCATTGATTTTTGCCATTGAAAAACATCATGTTATTCATATACCAGAAATGATTGAAGCTACTGACTGAATGAAAGGAGCTGGCATCTCACTCTCTTTGAATCTTCTTTATCATGCTAAGAGGAGCAGGAAAAAGCAAAAAATTTCAGAATTGCACCTTGCAATGCGGAGAAATTACTGTTTGTGCATTTACAATATTCATTGATTTTTGCCATTGAAAAACATCATGTTATTCATATACCAGAAATGTTTGAAGCTACTGACTGAATGAAAGGAGCTGGCATCTCACTCTCTTTGAATCTTCTTTATCATGCTAAGAGGAGCAGGAAAAAGCAAAAAATTTCAGAATTGCACCTTGCAATGCGGAGAAATTACTGTTTGTGCATTTACAATATTCAATGATTTTTGCCATTGAAAAAAGTCCAGAAATGATTGAAGCTACTGACTCAATGAAAGGAGCTGGCATCTCACTCTCTTTGAATCTTCTTTATCATGCTAAGAGGAGCAGGAAAAAGCAAAAAATTTCAGAATTGCACCTTGCAATGCGGAGAAATTACTGTTTGTGCATTTACAATATTCATTGATTTTTGCCATTGAAAAACATCATGTTATTCATATACCAGAAATGTTTGAAGCTACTGACTGAATGAAAGGAGCTGGCATCTCACTCTCTTTGAATCTTCTTTATCATGCTAAGAGGAGCAGGAAAAAGCAAAAAATTTCAGAATTGCACCTTGCAATGCGGAGAAATTACTGTTTGTGCATTTACAATATTCATTGATTTTTGCCATTGAAAAACATGTTATTCATATACCAGAAATGTTTGAAGCTACTGACTGAATGAAAGGAGCTGGCATCTCACTCTCTTTGAATCTTCTTTATCATGCTAAGAGGAGCAGGAAAAAGCAAAAAATTTCAGAATTGCACCTTGCAATGCGGAGAAATTACAGTTTGTGCATTTACAATATTCATTGATTTTTGCCATTGAAAAACGTCCAGAAATGATTGAAGCTACTGACTGAATGAAAGGAGCTGGCATCTCACTCTCTTTGAATCTTCTTTATCATGCTAAGAGGAGCAGGAAAAAGCAAAAAATTTCAGAATTGCACCTTGCAATGCGGAGAAATTACTGTTTGTGCATTTACAATATTCATTGATTTTTGCCATTGAAAAACGTCCAGAAATGATTGAAGCTACTGACTGAATGAAAGGAGCTGGCATCTCACTCTCTTTGAATCTTCTTTATCATGCTAAGAGGAGCAGGAAAAAGCAAAAAATTTCAGAATTGCTCCTTGCAATGCGGAGAAATTACTGTTTGTGCATTTACAATATTCATTGATTTTTGCCATTGAAAAACATGTTATTCATATACCAGAAATGTTTGAAGCTACTGACTGAATGAAAGGAGCTGGCACCTCACTCTCTTTGAATCTTCTTTATCATGCTAAGAGGAGCAGGAAAAAGCAAAAAATTTCAGAATTGCACCTTGCAATGCGGAGAAATTACTGTTTGTGCATTTACAATATTCATTGATTTTTGCCATTGAAAAACGTCCAGAAATGATTGAAGCTACTGACTGAATGAAAGGAGCTGGCATCTCACTCTCTTTGAATCTTCTTTATCATGCTAAGAGGAGCAGGAAAAAGCAAAAAATTTCAGAATTGCACCTTGCAATGCGGAGAAATTACTGTTTGTGCATTTACAATATTCATTGATTTTTGCCATTGAAAAACGTTCAGAAATGATTGTAGCTACTGACTGAATGAAAGGAGCTGGCATCTCACTCTCTTTGAATCTTCTTTATCATGCTAAGAGGAGCAGGAAAAAGCAAAAAATTTCAGAATTGCGCCTTGCAATGCGGAGAAATTAGTGTTTGTGCATTTACAAAATTCATTGATTTTTGCCATTGAAAAACATCATGTTATTCATTTACCAGAAATGATTGAAGCTACTGACTGAATGAAAGGAGCTGGCATCTCACTCTCTTTGAAACTTCTTTATCATGCTAAGAGGAGCAGGAAAAAGCAAAAAATTTCAGAATTGCACCTTGCAATGCGGAGAAATTACTGTTTGTGCAATTACAATATTCATTGATTTTTGCCATTGAAAAACGTCCAGAAATGATTGAAGCTACTGACTGAATGAAAGGAGCTGGCATCTCACTCTCTATGAATCTTCTTTATCATGCTAAGAGGAGCAGGAAAAGCAAAAAATTTCAGAATTGCACCTTGCAATGCGAAGAAATTACAGTTTGTGCATTTACAATATTCATTGACTTTTGCCATTGAAAAACATCCAGAAATGATTGAAGCTACTGACTGAATGAAAGGAGCTGGCATCTCACTCTCTTTGAATCTTCTTTATCATGCTAAGAGGAGCAGGAAAAAGCAAAAAATTTCAGAATTGCACCTTGCAATGCGGAGAAATTACTGTTTGTGCATTTACAATATTCATTGATTTTTGCCATTGAAAAACATCATGTTATTCATATACCAGAAATGTTTGAAGCTACTGACTGAATGAAAGGAGCTGGCATCTCACTCTCTTTGAATCTTCTTTATCATGCTAAGAGGAGCAGGAAAAAGCAAAAAATTTCAGAATTGCACCTTGCAATGTGGAGAAATTACTGTTTGTGCATTTACAATATTCATTGATTTTTACCATTGAAAAACCTCCAGAAATGATTGAAGCTACTGACTGAATGAAAGTAGCTGGCCTCTCACTCTCTTTGAATCTTCTTTATCATGCTAAGAGGAGCAGGAAAAAGCAAAAAATTTCAGACTTTCACCTTGCAATGCGGAGAAATTACTGTTTGTGCATTTACAATATTCATTGATTTTTGCCATTGAAAAACATCATGTTATTCATATACCAGAAATGTTTGAAGCTACTGACTGAATGAAAGGAGCTGGCATCTCACTCTCTTTGAATCTTCTTTATCATGCTAAGAGGAGCAGGAAAAAGCAAAAAATTTCAGAATTGCACCTTGCAATGCGGAGAAATTACTGTTTGTGCATTTACAATATTCATTGATTTTTGCCATTGAAAAACGTCCAGAAATGATTGAAGCTACTGACTGAATGAAAGGAGCTGGCATCTCACTCTCTTTGAATCTTGTTTATCATGCTAAGAGGAGCAGGAAAAAGCAAAAAATTTCAGAATTGCACCTTGCAATGCGGAGAAATTACTGTTTGTGCATTTACAATATTCATTGATTTTTGCCATTGAAAAACATCCAGAAATGATTGAAGCTACTGACTGAATGAAAGGAGCTGGCACCTCACTCTCTTTGAATCTTCTTTATCATGCTAAGAGGAGCAGGAAAAAGCAAAAAATTTCAGAATTGCACCTTGCAATGCGGAGAAATTACTGTTTGTGCATTTACAATATTCATTGATTTTTGCCATTGAAAAACATCATGTTATTCATATACCAGAAATGTTTGAAGCTACTGACTGAATGAAAGGAGCTGGCATCTCACTCTCTTTGAATCTTCTTTATCATGCTAAGAGGAGCAGGAAAAAGCAAAAAATTTCATAATTGCACCTTGCAATGCGGAGAAATTACTGTTTGTGCATTTACAATATTCATTGATTTTTGCCATTGAAAAACGTCCAGAAATGATTGAAGCTACTGACTGAATGAAAGGAGCTGGCATCTCACTCTCTTTGAATCATGTTTATCATGCTAAGAGGAGCAGGAAAAAGCAAAAAATTTCAGAATTGCACCTTGCAATGCGGAGAAATTACTGTTTGTGCATTTACAATATTCATTGATTTTTGCCATTGAAAAACGTCCAGAAATTATTGAAGCTACTGACTGAATGAAAGGAGCTGGCATCTCACTCTCTTTGAATCTTCTTTATCATGCTAAGAGGAGCAGGAAAAAGCAAAAAATTTCAGAATTGCACCTTGCAATGCGGAGAAATTACTGTTTGTGCATTTACAATATTCATTGATTTTTGCCATTGAAAAACATCATGTTATTCATATACCAGAAATGATTGAAGCTACTGACTGAATGAAAGGAGCTGGCATCTCACTCTCTTTGAATCTTCTTTATCATGCTAAGAGGAGCAGGAAAAAGTAAAAAATTTCAGAATTGCACTATGCAATGCGGAGAAATTACTGTTTGTGCATTTATAATATTCAATGATTTTTGCCATTGAAAAACGTCCAGAAATGATTGAAGCTACTGACTGAACGAAAGGAGCTGGCATCTCACTCTCTTTGAATCTTCTTTATCATGCTAAGAGGAGCAGGAAAAAGCAAAAAATTTCAGAATTGCACCTTGCAATGCGGAGAAATTACTGTCTGTGCATTTACAATATTCATTGATTTTTGCCATTGAAAAACATCATGTTATTCATATACCAGAAATGTTTGAAGCTACTGACTGAATGAAAGGAGCTGGCATCTCACTCTCTTTGAATCTTCTTTATCATGCTAAGAGGAGCAGGAAAAAGCAAAAAATTTCAGAATTGCAACTTGCAATGCGGAGAAATTACTGTTTGTGCATTTACAATATTCATTGATTTTTGCCATTGAAAAACGTCCAGAAATGATTGAAGCTACTGACTGAATGAAAGGAGCTGGCATCTCACTCTCTTTGAATCTTCTTTATCATGCTAAGAGGAGCAGGTAAAAGCAAAAAATTTCAGAATTGCACCTTGCAATGCGGAGAAATTACTGTTTGTGCATTTGCAATATTCATTGATTTTTGCCATTGAAAAACGTCCAGAAATGATTGAAGCTACTGACTGAATGAAAGGAGCTGGCATCTCACTCTCTTTGAATCTTCTTTATCATGCTAAGAGGAGCAGGAAAAAGCAAAAAATTTCAGAATTGCACCTTGCAATGCGGAGAAATTACTGTTTGTGCATTTACAATATTCATTGATTTTTGCCATTGAAAAACATCATGTTATTCATATACCAGAAATGATTGAAGCTACTGACTGAATGAAAGGAGCTGGCATCTCACTCTCTTTGAATCTTCTTTATCATGCTAAGAGGAGCAGGAAAAAGCAAAAAATTTCAGAATTGCACCTTGCAATGCGGAGAAATTACTGTTTGTGCATTTACAATATTCATTGATTTTTGCCATTGAAAAACATCATGTTATTCATATACCAGAAATGTTTGAAGCTACTGACTGAATGAAAGGAGCTGGCATCTCACTCTCTTTGAATCTTCTTTATCATGCTAAGAGGAGCAGGAAAAAGCAAAAAATTTCAGAATTGCACCTTGCAATGCGGAGAAATTACTGTTTGTGCATTTACAATATTCAATGATTTTTGCCATTGAAAAAAGTCCAGAAATGATTGAAGCTACTGACTCAATGAAAGGAGCTGGCATCTCACTCTCTTTGAATCTTCTTTATCATGCTAAGAGGAGCAGGAAAAAGCAAAAAATTTCAGAATTGCACCTTGCAATGCGGAGAAATTACTGTTTGTGCATTTACAATATTCATTGATTTTTGCCATTGAAAAACATCATGTTATTCATATACCAGAAATGTTTGAAGCTACTGACTGAATGAAAGGAGCTGGCATCTCACTCTCTTTGAATCTTCTTTATCATGCTAAGAGGAGCAGGAAAAAGCAAAAAATTTCAGAATTGCACCTTGCAATGCGGAGAAATTACTGTTTGTGCATTTACAATATTCATTGATTTTTGCCATTGAAAAACATGTTATTCATATACCAGAAATGTTTGAAGCTACTGACTGAATGAAAGGAGCTGGCATCTCACTCTCTTTGAATCTTCTTTATCATGCTAAGAGGAGCAGGAAAAAGCAAAAAATTTCAGAATTGCACCTTGCAATGCGGAGAAATTACTGTTTGTGCATTTACAATATTCATTGATTTTTGCCATTGAAAAACATCATGTTATTCATATACCAGAAATGTTTGAAGCTACTGACTGAATGAAAGGAGCTGGCATCTCACTCTCTTTGAATCTTCTTTATCATGCTAAGAGGAGCAGGAAAAAGCAAAAAATTTCAGAATTGCACCTTGCAATGCGGAGAAATTACTGTTTGTGCATTTACAATATTCATTGATTTTTGCCATTGAAAAACGTCCAGAAATGATTGAAGCTACTGACTGAATGAAAGGAGCTGGCATCTCACTCTCTTTGAATCTTGTTTATCATGCTAAGAGGAGCAGGAAAAAGCAAAAAATTTCAGAATTGCACCTTGCAATGCGGAGAAATTACTGTTTGTGCATTTAAAATATTCATTGATTTTTGCCATTGAAAAACATCCAGAAATGATTGAAGCTACTGACTGAATGAAAGGAGCTGGCATCTCACTCTCTTTGAATCTTCTTTATCATGCTAAGAGGAGCAGGAAAAAGCAAAAAATTTCAGAATTGCACCTTGCAATGCGGAGAAATTACTGTTTGTGCATTTACAATATTCATTGATTTTTGCCATTGAAAAACATCATGTTATTCATATACCAGAAATGTTTGAAGCTACTGACTGAATGAAAGGAGCTGGCATCTCACTCTCTTTGAATCTTCTTTATCATGCTAAGAGGAGCAGGAAAAAGCAAAAAATTTCATAATTGCACCTTGCAATGCGGAGAAATTACTGTTTGTGCATTTACAATATTCATTGATTTTTGCCATTGAAAAACGTCCAGAAATGATTGAAGCTACTGACTGAATGAAAGGAGCTGGCATCTCACTCTCTTTGAATCATGTTTATCATGCTAAGAGGAGCAGGAAAAAGCAAAAAATTTCAGAATTGCACCTTGCAATGCGGAGAAATTACTGTTTGTGCATTTACAATATTCATTGATTTTTGCCATTGAAAAACGTCCAGAAATTATTGAAGCTACTGACTGAATGAAAGGAGCTGGCATCTCACTCTCTTTGAATCTTCTTTATCATGCTAAGAGGAGCAGGAAAAAGCAAAAAATTTCAGAATTGCACCTTGCAATGCGGAGAAATTACTGTTTGTGCATTTACAATATTCATTGATTTTTGCCATTGAAAAACGTCCAGAAATGATTGAAGCTACTGACTGAATGAAAGGAGCTGGCATCTCACTCTCTTTGAATCTTCTTTATCATGCTAAGAGGAGCAGGAAAAAGCCAAAAATTTCAGAATTGCACCTTGCAATGCGGAGAAATTACTGTTTGTGCATTTACAATATTCATTGATTTTTGCTATTGAAAAACATCATGTTATTCATATACCAGAAATGATTGAAGCTACTGACTGAATGAAAGGAGCTGGCATCTCACTCTCTTTGAATCTTCTTTATCATGCTAAGAGGAGCAGGAAAAAGCAAAAAATTTCAGAATTGCACCTTGCAATGCGGAGAAATTGCAGTTTGTGCATTTACAATATTCATTGATTTTTGCCATTGAAAAACGTCCAGAAATGATTGAAGCTACTGACTGAATGAAAGGAGCTGGCATCTCACTCTCTTTGAATCTTCTTTATCATGCTAAGAGGAGCAGGAAAAAGCAAAAAATTTCAGAATTGCACCTTGCAATGCGGAGAAATTACTGTTTGTGCATTTACAATATTCATTGATTTTTGCCATTGAAAAACATCATGTTATTCATATACCAGAAATGATTGAAGCTACTGACTGAATGAAAGGAGCTGGCATCTCACTCTCTTTGAATCTTCTTTATCATGCTAAGAGGAGCAGGAAAAAGCAAAAAATTTCAGAATTGCACCTTGCAATGCGGAGAAATTGCAGTTTGTGCATTTACAATATTCATTGATTTTTGCCATTGAAAAACGTCCAGAAATGATTGAAGCTACTGACTGAATGAAAGGAGCTGGCATCTCACTCTCTTTGAATCTTCTTTATCATGCTAAGAGGAGCAGGAAAAAGCAAAAAATTTCAGAATTGCACCTTGCAATGCGGAGAAATTACTGTTTGTGCATTTACAATATTCATTGATTTTTGCCATTGAAAAACGTCCAGAAATGATTGAAGCTACTGACTGAATGAAAGGAGCTGGCATCTCACTCTCTTTGAATCTTCTTTATCATGCTAAGAGGAGCAGGAAAAAGCAAAAAATTTCAGAATTGCACCTTGCAATGCGGAGAAATTACTGTTTGTGCATTTACAATATTCATTGATTTTTGCCATTGAAAAATGTCCAGAAATGATTGAAGCTACTGACTGAATGAAAGGAGCTGGCATCTCACTCTCTTTGAATCTTCTTTATCATGCTAAGAGGAGCAGGAAAAAGCAAAAAATTTCAGAATTGCGCCTTGCAATGCGGAGAAATTACTGTTTGTGCATTTACAAAATTCATTGATTTTTGCCATTGAAAAACATCATGTTATTCATATACCAGAAATGATTGAAGCTACTGACTGAAGGAAAGGATCTGGCATCTCACTCTCTTTGAATCTTCTTTGTCATGCTAAGAGGAGCAGGAAAAAGCAAAAAATTTCAGAATTGCACCTTGCAATGCGGAGAAATTACTGTTTGTGCACTTACAATATTCATTGATTTTTGCCATTGAAAAACGTCCAGAAATGATTGAAGCTACTGACTGAATGAAAGGAGCTGGCATCTCACTCTCTTTGAATCTTCTTTATCATGCTAAGAGGAGCAGGAAAAAGCAAAACATTTCAGAATTGCACCTTGCAATGCGGAGAAATTACTGTTTGTGCATTTACAATATTCATTGATTTTTGCGATTGAAAAACATCATGTTATTCATATACCAGAAATGATTGAAGCTACTGACTGAATGAAAGGAGCTGGCATCTCACTCTCTTTGAATCTTCTTTATCATGCTAAGAGGAGCAGGAAAAAGTAAAAAATTTCAGAATTGCACCTTGCAATGCGGAGAAATTACTGTTTGTGCATTTACAATATTCAATGATTTTTGCCATTGAAAAACGTCCAGAAATGATTGAAGCTACTGACTGAATGAAAGGAGCTGGCATCTCACTCTCTTTGAATCTTCTTTATCATGCTAAGAGGAGCAGGAAAAAGCAAAAAATTTCAGAATTGCACCTTGCAATGCGGAGAAATTACTGTTTGTGCATTTACAATATTCATTGATTTTTGCCATTGAAAAACATCATGTTATTCATATACCAGAAATGATTGAAGCTACTGACTGAATGAAAGGAGCTGGCATCTCACTCTCTTTGAATCTTCTTTATCATGCTAAGAGGAGCAGGAAAAAGGAAAAAATTTCAGAATTGCACCTTGCAATGCGGAGAAATTGCAGTTTGTGCATTTACAATATTCATTGATTTTTGCCATTGAAAAACGTCCAGAAATGATTGAAGCTACTGACTGAATGAAAGGAGCTGGCATCTCACTCTCTTTGAATCTTCTTTATCATGCTAAGAGGAGCAGGAAAAAGCAAAAAATTTCAGAATTGCACCTTGCAATGCGGAGAAATTACTGTTTGTGCATTTACAATATTCATTGATTTTTGCCATTGAAAAACGTCCAGAAATGATTGAAGCTACTGACTGAATGAAAGGAGCTGGCATCTCACTCTCTTTGAATCTTCTTTATCATGCTAAGAGGAGCAGGAAAAAGCAAAAAATTTCAGAATTGCACCTTGCAATGCGGAGAAATTACTGTTTGTGCATTTACAATATTCATTGATTTTTGCCATTGAAAAATGTCCAGAAATGATTGAAGCTACTGACTGAATGAAAGGAGCTGGCATCTCACTCTCTTTGAATCTTCTTTATCATGCTAAGAGGAGCAGGAAAAAGCAAAAAATTTCAGAATTGCGCCTTGCAATGCGGAGAAATTACTGTTTGTGCATTTACAAAATTCATTGATTTTTGCCATTGAAAAACATCATGTTATTCATATACCAGAAATGATTGAAGCTACTGACTGAAGGAAAGGATCTGGCATCTCACTCTCTTTGAATCTTCTTTGTCATGCTAAGAGGAGCAGGAAAAAGCAAAAAATTTCAGAATTGCACCTTGCAATGCGGAGAAATTACTGTTTGTGCACTTACAATATTCATTGATTTTTGCCATTGAAAAACGTCCAGAAATGATTGAAGCTACTGACTGAATGAAAGGAGCTGGCATCTCACTCTCTTTGAATCTTCTTTATCATGCTAAGAGGAGCAGGAAAAAGCAAAACATTTCAGAATTGCACCTTGCAATGCGGAGAAATTACTGTTTGTGCATTTACAATATTCATTGATTTTTGCGATTGAAAAACATCATGTTATTCATATACCAGAAATGATTGAAGCTACTGACTGAATGAAAGGAGCTGGCATCTCACTCTCTTTGAATCTTCTTTATCATGCTAAGAGGAGCAGGAAAAAGTAAAAAATTTCAGAATTGCACCTTGCAATGCGGAGAAATTACTGTTTGTGCATTTACAATATTCAATGATTTTTGCCATTGAAAAACGTCCAGAAATGATTGAAGCTACTGACTGAATGAAAGGAGCTGGCATCTCACTCTCTTTGAATCTTCTTTATCATGCTAAGAGGAGCAGGAAAAAGCAAAAAATTTCAGAATTGCACCTTGCAATGCGGAGAAATTACTGTTTGTGCATTTACAATATTCATTGATTTTTGCCATTGAAAAACATCATGTTATTCATATACCAGAAATGATTGAAGCTACTGACTGAATGAAAGGAGCTGGCATCTCACTCTCTTTGAATCTTCTTTATCATGCTAAGAGGAGCAGGAAAAAGGAAAAAATTTCAGAATTGCACCTTGCAATGCGGAGAAATTGCAGTTTGTGCATTTACAATATTCATTGATTTTTGCCATTGAAAAACGTCCAGAAATGATTGAAGCTACTGACTGAATGAAAGGAGCTGGCATCTCACTCTCTTTGAATCTTCTTTATCATGCTAAGAGGAGCAGGAAAAAGCAAAAAATTTCAGAATTGCACCTTGCAATGCGGAGAAATTACTGTTTGTGCATTTACAATATTCATTGATTTTTGCCATTGAAAAACGTCCAGAAATGATTGAAGCTACTGACTGAATGAAAGGAGCTGGCATCTCACTCTCTTTGAATCTTCTTTATCATGCTAAGAGGAGCAGGAAAAAGCAAAAAATTTCAGAATTGCACCTTGCAATGCGGAGAAATTACTGTTTGTGCATTTACAATATTCATTGATTTTTGCCATTGAAAAATGTCCAGAAATGATTGAAGCTACTGACTGAATGAAAGGAGCTGGCATCTCACTCTCTTTGAATCTTCTTTATCATGCTAAGAGGAGCAGGAAAAAGCAAAAAATTTCAGAATTGCGCCTTGCAATGCGGAGAAATTACTGTTTGTGCATTTACAAAATTCATTGATTTTTGCCATTGAAAAACATCATGTTATTCATATACCAGAAATGATTGAAGCTACTGACTGAAGGAAAGGATCTGGCATCTCACTCTCTTTGAATCTTCTTTGTCATGCTAAGAGGAGCAGGAAAAAGCAAAAAATTTCAGAATTGCACCATGCAATGCGGAGAAATTACTGTTTGTGCATTTACAATATTCATTGATTTTTGCCATTGAAAAACGTCCAGAAATGATTGAAGCTACTGACTGAATGAAAGGAGCTGGCATCTCACTCTCTTTGAATCTTCTTTATCATGCTAAGAGGAGCAGGAAAAAGCAAAACATTTCAGAATTGCACCTTGCAATGCGGAGAAATTACTGTTTGTGCATTTACAATATTCATTGATTTTTGCGATTGAAAAACATCATGTTATTCATATACCAGAAATGATTGAAGCTACTGACTGAATGAAAGGAGCTGGCATCTCACTCTCTTTGAATCTTCTTTATCATGCTAAGAGGAGCAGGAAAAAGTAAAAAATTTCAGAATTGCACCTTGCAATGCGGAGAAATTACTGTTTGTGCATTTACAATATTCAATGATTTTTGCCATTTAAAAACGTCCAGAAATGATTGAAGCTACTGACTGAATGAAAGGAGCTGGCATCTCACTCTCTTTGAATCTTCTTTATCATGCTAAGAGGAGCAGGAAAAAGCAAAAAATTTCAGAATTGCACCTTGCAATGCGGAGAAATTACTGTTTGTGCATTTACAATATTCATTGATTTTTGCCATTGAAAAACGTCCAGAAATGATTGAAGCTACTGACTGAATGAAAGGAGCTGGCATCTCACTCTCTTTGAATCTTCTTTATCATGCTAAGAGGAGCAGGAAAAAGCAAAAAATTTCAGAATTGCACCTTGCAATGCGGAGAAATTACTGTTTGTGCATTTACAATATTCATTGATTTTTGCCATTGAAAAACATCATGTTATTCATATACCAGAAATGATTGAAGCTACTGACTGAATGAAAGGAGCTGGCATCTCACTCTCTTTGAATCTTCTTTATCATGCTAAGAGGAGCAGGAAAAAGTAAAAAATTTCAGAATTGCACCTTGCAATGCGGAGAAATTACTGTTTGTGCATTTATAATATTCAATGATTTTTGCCATTGAAAAACGTCCAGAAATGATTGAAGCTACTGACTGAACGAAAGGAGCTGGCATCTCACTCTCTTTGAATCTTCTTTATCATGCTAAGAGTAGCAGGAAAAAGCAAAAAATTTCAGAATTGCACCTTGCAATGCGGAGAAATTACTGTTTGTGCATTTACAATATTCATTGATTTTTGCCATTGAAAAACATCATGTTATTCATATACCAGAAATGTTTGAAGCTACTGACTGAATGAAAGGAGCTGGCATCTCACTCTCTTTGAATCTTCTTTATCATGCTAAGAGGAGCAGGAAAAAGCAAAAAATTTCAGAATTGCACCTTGCAATGCGGAGAAATTACTGTTTGTGCATTTACAATATTCAATGATTTTTGCCATTGAAAAACGTCCAGAAATGATTGAAGCTACTGACTGAATGAAAGGAGCTGGCATCTCACTCTCTTTGAATCTTGTTTATCATGCTAAGAGGAGCAGGAAAAAGCAAAAAATTTCAGAATTGCACCTTGCAATGCGGAGAAATTACTGTTTGTGCATTTACAATATTCATTGATTTTTGCCATTGAAAAACGTCCAGAAATGATTGAAGCTACTGACTGAATGAAAGGAGCTGGCATCTCACTCTCTTTGAATCTTCTTTATCATGCTAAGAGGAGCAGGAAAAAGCAAAAAATTTCAGAATTGCACCTTGCAATGCGGAGAAATTACTGTTTGTGCATTTACAATATTCATTGATTTTTGCTATTGAAAAACATCATGTTATTCATATACCAGAAATGATTGAAGCTACTGACTGAATGAAAGGAGCTGGCATCTCACTCTCTTTGAATCTTCTTTATCATGCTAAGAGGAGCAGGAAAAAGCAAAAAATTTCAGAATTGCACCTTGCAATGCGGAGAAATTATAGTTTGTGCATTTACAATATTCATTGATTTTTGCCATTGAAAAACGTCCAGAAATGATTGAAGCTACTGACTGAATGAAAGGAGCTGGCATCTCACTCTCTTTGAATCTTCTTTATCATGCTAAGAGGAGCAGGAAAAAGCAAAAAATTTCAGAATTGCACCTTGCAATGCGGAGAAATTACTGTTTGTGCATTTACAATATTCATTGATTTTTGCTATTGAAAAACATCATGTTATTCATATACCAGAAATGATTGAAGCTACTGACTGAATGAAAGGAGCTGGCATCTCACTCTCTTTGAATCTTCTTTATCATGCTAAGAGGAGCAGGAAAAAGCAAAAAATTTCAGAATTGCACCTTGCAATGCGGAGAAATTACAGTTTGTGCATTTACAATATTCATTGATTTTTGCCATTGAAAAGCGTCCAGAAATGATTGAAGCTACTGACTGAATGAAAGGAGCTGGCATCTCACTCTCTTTGAATCTTCTTTATCATGCTAAGAGGAGCAGGAAAAAGCAAAAAATTTCAGAATTGCACCTTGCAATGCGGAGAAATTACTGTTTGTGCATTTACAATATTCATTGATTTTTGCCATTGAAAAACGTCCAGAAATGATTGAAGGTACTGACTGAATGAAAGGAGCTGGCATCTCACTCTCTTTGAATCTTCTTTATCATGCTAAGAGGAGCAGGAAAAAGCAAAAAATTTCAGAATTGCACCTTGCAATGCGGAGAAATTACTGTTTGTGCATTTACAATATTCATTGATTTTTGCCATTGAAAAACGTCCAGAAATGATTGAAGCTACTGACTGAATGAAAGGAGCTGGCATCTCACTCTCTTTGAATCTTCTTTATCATGCTAAGAGGAGCAGGAGAAAGCAAAAAATTTCAGAATTGCACCTTGCAATGCGGAGAAATTACTGTTTGTGCATTTACAATATTCATTGATTTTTGCCATTGAAAAATGTCCAGAAATGATTGAAGCTACTGACTGAATGAAAGGAGCTGGCATCTCACTCTCTTTGAATCTTCTTTATCATGCTAAGAGGAGCAGGAAAAAGCAAAAAATTTCAGAATTGCGCCTTGCAATGCGGAGAAATTACTGTTTGTGCATTTACAAAATTCATTGATTTTTGCCATTGAAAAATATCATGTTATTCATATACCAGAAATGATTGATGTTTTTCAATGGCAAAAATCAATGAATATTGTAAATGCACAAACAGTAATTTCTCCGCATTGCAAGGTGCAATTCTGAAATTTTTTGCTTTTTCCTGCTAATCCTAGCATGATAAAGAAGATTCAAAGAGAGTGAGATGCCAGCTCCTTTCATTCAGTCAGTAGCTTCAAACATTTCTGGACGTTTTTCAATGGCAAAAATCAATGAATATTGTAAATGCACAAACAGTAATATCTCCACATTGCAAGGTGCAATTCTGAAATTTTTTGCTTTTTCCTGTTAATCCTAGCATGATAAAGAAGATTTAAAGAGAGTGAGATGCCAGCTCCTTTCATTCAGTCAGTAGCTTCAAACATTTCTGGTATATGAAAAATATGTTTTTCAATGGCAAAAATCAATGAATATTGTAAATGCACAAACAGTAATATCTCCACATTGCAAGGTGCAATTCTGAAATTTTTTGCTTTTTCCTGCTAATCCTAGCATGATAAAGAAGATTCAAAGAGAGTGAGATGCCAGCTCCTTTCATTCAGTCAGTAGCTTCAAACATTTCTGGTATATGAAAAACATGATTTTCAATGGCAAAAATCAATGAATATTGTAAATGCACAAACA
Organism: Phyllobates terribilis; assembly: GCF_046119375.1. Taxonomy (NCBI): domain Eukaryota; kingdom Metazoa; phylum Chordata; class Amphibia; order Anura; family Dendrobatidae; genus Phyllobates; species Phyllobates terribilis. The sequence goes on from NW_027364811.1 coordinate 117,969, forward strand.
GTAATATCTCCACATTGCAAGGTGCAATTCTGAAATTTTTTGCTTTTTCCTGCTAATCCTAGCATGATAAAGAAGATTCAAAGAGAGTGAGATGCCAGCTCCTTTCATTCAGTCAGTAGCTTCAAACATTTCTGGACGTTTTTCAATGGCAAAAATCAATGAATATTGTAAATGCACAAACAGTAATATCTCCACATTGCAAGGTGCAATTCTGAAATGTTTTGCTTTTTCCTGTTAATCCTAGCATGATAAAGAAGATTCAAAGAGAGTGAGATGCCAGCTCCTTTCATTCAGTCAGTAGCTTCAAACATTTCTGGTATATGAAAAACATGTTTTTCAATGGCAAAAATCAATGAATATTGTAAATGCACAAACAGTAATATCTCCACATTGCAAGGTGCAATTCTGAAATTTTTTGTTTTTTCCTGTTAATCCTAGCATGATAAAGAAGATTCAAAGAGAGTGAGATGCCAGCTCCTTTCATTCAGTCAGTAGCTTCAAACATTTCTGGTATATGAAAAACATGTTTTTCAATGGCAAAAATCAATGAATATTGTAAATGCACAAACAGTAATATCTCCACATTGCAAGGTGCAATTCTGAAATTTTTTGCTTTTTCCTGCTAACCCTAGCATGATAAAGAAGATTCAAAGAGAGTGAGATGCCAGCTCCTTTCATTCAGTCAGTAGCTTCAAACATTTCTGGTATATGAAAAACATGTTTTTCAATGGCAAAAATCAATGAATATTGTAAATGCACAAACAGTAATATCTCCACATTGCAAGGTGCAATTCTGAAATTTTTTGCTTTTTCCTGCTAATCCTAGCATGATAAAGAAGATTCAAAGAGAGTGAGATGCCAGCTCCTTTCATTCAGTCAGTAGCTTCAAACATTTCTGGTATATGAAAAACATGTTTTTCAATGGCAAAAATCAATGAATATTGTAAATGCACAAACAGTAATATCTCCACATTGCAAGGTGCAATTCTGAAATTTTTAGCTTTTTCCTGTTAATCCTAGCATGATAAAGAAGATTCAAAGAGAGTGAGATGCCAGCTCCTTTCATTCAGTCAGTAGCTTCAAACATTTCTGGACGTTTTTCAATGGCAAAAATCAATGAATATTGTAAATGCACAAACAGTAATATCTCCACATTGCAAGGTGCAATTCTGAAATTTTTTGCTTTTTCCTGTTAATCCTAGCATGATAAAGAAGATTCAAAGAGAGTGAGATACCAGCTCCTTTCATTCAGTCAGTAGCTTCAAACATTTCTGGTATATGAAAAACATGTTTTTCAATGGCAAAAATCAATGAATATTGTAAATGCACAAACAGTAATATCTCCACATTGCAAGGTGCAATTCTGAAATTTTTTGCTTTTTCCTGCTAATCCTAGCATGATAAAGAAGATTCAAAGAGAGTGAGATGCCAGCTAATTTCATTCAGTCAGTAGCTTCAAACATTTCTGGACGTTTTTCAATGGCAAAAATCAATGAATATTGTAAATGCACAAACAGTAATATCTCCACATTGCAAGGTGCAATTCTGAAATTTTTTGCTTTTTCCTGCTAATCCTAGCATGATAAAGAAGATTCAAAGAGAGTGAGATGCCAGCTCCTTTCATTCAGTCAGTAGCTTCAAACATTTCTTGTATATGAAAAACATGTTTTTCAATGGCAAAAATCAATGAATATTGTAAATGCATAAACAGTAATATCTCCACATTGCAAGGTGCAATTCTGAAATTTTTTGCTTTTTCCTGCTAATCCTAGCATGATAAAGAAGATTCAAAGAGAGTGAGATACCAGCTCCTTTCATTCAGTCAGTAGCTTCAAACATTTCTGGACGTTTTTCAATGGCAAAAATCAATGAATATTGTAAATGCACAAACAGTAATATCTCCACATTGCAAGGTGCAATTCTGAAATTTTTTGCTTTTTCCTGTTAATCCTAGCATGATAAAGAAGATTCAAAGAGAGTGAGATGTCAGCTCCTTTCATTCAAGTCAGTAGCTTCAAACATTTCTGGTATATGAAAAACATGTTTTTCAATGGCAAAAATCAATGAATATTGTAAATGCACAAACAGTAATATCTCCACATTGCAAGGTGCAATTCTGAAATTTTTTGCTTTTTCCTGCTTATCCTAGCATGATAAAGAAGATTCAAAGAGAGTGAGATGCCAGCTCCTTTCATTCAGTCAGTAGCTTCAAACATTTCTGGTATATGAAAAACATGTTTTTCAATGGCAAAAATCAATGAATATTGTAAATGCACAAACAGTAATATCTCCACATTGCAAGGTGCAATTCTGAAATTTTTTTGCTTTTTCCTGCTAATCCTAGCATGATAAAGAAGATTCAAAGAGAGTGAGATGCCAGCTCCTTTCATTCAGTCAGTAGCTTCAAACATTTCTGGACGTTTTTCAATGGCAAAAATCAATGAATATTGTAAATGCACAAACAGTAATATCTCCACATTGCAAGGTGCAATTCTGAAATTTTTTGCTTTTTCCTGCTAATCCTAGCATGATAAAGAAGATTTAAAGAGAGTGAGATGCCAGCTCCTTTCATTCAGTCAGTAGCTTCAAACATTTCTGGTATATGAAAAACATGTTTTTCAATGGCAAAAATCAATGAATATTGTAAATGCACAAACAGTAATATCTCCACATTGCAAGGTGCAATTCTGAAATTTTTTGCTTTTTCCTGCTAATCCTAGCATGATAAAGAAGATTCAAAGAGAGTGAGATGCCAGCTCCTTTCATTCAGTCAGTAGCTTCAAACATTTCTGGTATATGAAAAACATGTTTTTCAATGGCAAAAATCAATGAATATTGTAAATGCACAAACAGTAATATCTCCACAATGCAAGGTGCAATTCTGAAATTTTTTGCTTTTTCCTGCTAATCCTAGCATGATAAAGAAGATTCAAAGAGAGTGAGATGCCAGCTCCTTTCATTCAGTCAGTAGCTTCAAACATTTCTGGACGTTTTTCAATGGCAAAAATCAATGAATATTGTAAATGCACAAACAGTAATATCTCCACATTGCAAGGTGCAATTCTGAAATTTTTTGCTTTTTCCTGCTAATCCTAGCATGATAAAGAAGATTCAAAGAGAGTGAGATGCCAGCTCCTTTCATTCAGTCAGTAGCTTCAAACATTTCTGGACGTTTTTCAATGGCAAAAATCAATGAATATTGTAAATGCACAAACAGTAATATCTCCACATTGCAAGGTGCAATTCTGAAATTTTTTGCTTTTTCCTGTTAATCCTAGCATGATAAAGAAGATTCAAAGAGAGTGAGATGCCAGCTCCTTTCATTCAGTCAGTAGCTTCAAACATTTCTGGTATATGAAAAACATGTTTTTCAATGGCAAAAATCAATGAATATTGTAAATGCACAAACAGTAATATCTCCACATTGCAAGGTGCAATTCTGAAATTTTTTGTTTTTTCCTGTTAATCCTAGCATGATAAAGAAGATTCAAAGAGAGTGAGATGCCAGCTCCTTTCATTCAGTCAGTAGCTTCAAACATTTCTGGTATATGAAAAACATGTTTTTCAATGGCAAAAATCAATGAATATTGTAAATGCACAAACAGTAATATCTCCACATTGCAAGGTGCAATTCTGAAATATTTTGCTTTTTCCTGCTAATCCTAGCATGATAAAGAAGATTCAAAGAGAGTGAGATGCCAGCTCCTTTCATTCAGTCAGTAGCTTCAAACATTTCTGGTATATGAAAAACATGTTTTTCAATGGCAAAAATCAATGAATATTGTAAATGCACAAACAGTAATATCTCCACATTGCAAGGTGCAATTCTGAAATTTTTTGCTTTTTCCTGCTAATCCTAGCATGATAAAGAAGATTCAAAGAGAGTGAGATGCCAGCTCCTTTCATTCAGTCAGTAGCTTCAAACATTTCTGGTATATGAAAAACATGTTTTTCAATGGCAAAAATCAATGAATATTGTAAATGCACAAACAGTAATATCTCCACATTGCAAGGTGCAATTCTGAAATTTTTTGCTTTTTCCTGCTAATCCTAGCATGATAAAGAAGATTCAAAGAGAGTGAGATGCCAGCTCCTTTCATTCAGTCAGTAGCTTCAAACATTTCTGGTATATGAAAAACATGTTTTTCAATGGCAAAAATCAATGAATATTGTAAATGCACAAACAGTAATATCTCCACATTGCAAGGTGCAATTCTGAAATTTTTAGCTTTTTCCTGTTAATCCTAGCATGATAAAGAAGATTCAAAGAGAGTGAGATGCCAGCTCCTTTCATTCAGTCAGTAGCTTCAAACATTTCTGGACGTTTTTCAATGGCAAAAATCAATGAATATTGTAAATGCACAAACAGTAATATCTCCACATTGCAAGGTGCAATTCTGAAATTTTTTGCTTTTTCCTGCTAATCCTAGCATGATAAAGAAGATTCAAAGAGAGTGAGATGCCAGCTAATTTCATTCAGTCAGTAGCTTCAAACATTTCTGGACGTTTTTCAATGGCAAAAATCAATGAATATTGTAAATGCACAAACAGTAATATCTCCACATTGCAAGGTGCAATTCTGAAATTTTTTGCTTTTTCCTGCTAATCCTAGCATGATAAAGAAGATTCAAAGAGAGTGAGATGCCAGCTCCTTTCATTCAGTCAGTAGCTTCAAACATTTCTTGTATATGAAAAACATGTTTTTCAATGGCAAAAATCAATGAATATTGTAAATGCATAAACAGTAATATCTCCACATTGCAAGGTGCAATTCTGAAATTTTTTGCTTTTTCCTGCTAATCCTAGCATGATAAAGAAGATTCAAAGAGAGTGAGATACCAGCTCCTTTCATTCAGTCAGTAGCTTCAAACATTTCTGGACGTTTTTCAATGGCAAAAATCAATGAATATTGTAAATGCACAAACAGTAATATCTCCACATTGCAAGGTGCAATTCTGAAATTTTTTGCTTTTTCCTGCTAATCCTAGCATGATAAAGAAGATTCAAAGAGAGTGAGATGCCAGCTCCTTTCATTCAGTCAGTAGCTTCAAACATTTCTTGTATATGAAAAACATGTTTTTCAATGGCAAAAATCAATGAATATTGTAAATGCATAAACAGTAATATCTCCACATTGCAAGGTGCAATTCTGAAATTTTTTGCTTTTTCCTGCTAATCCTAGCATGATAAAGAAGATTCAAAGAGAGTGAGATACCAGCTCCTTTCATTCAGTCAGTAGCTTCAAACATTTCTGGACGTTTTTCAATGGCAAAAATCAATGAATATTGTAAATGCACAAACAGTAATATCTCCACATTGCAAGGTGCAATTCTGAAATTTTTTGCTTTTTCCTGTTAATCCTAGCATGATAAAGAAGATTCAAAGAGAGTGAGATGCCAGCTCCTTTCATTCAAGTCAGTAGCTTCAAACATTTCTGGTATATGAAAAACATGTTTTTCAATGGCAAAAATCAATGAATATTGTAAATGCACAAACAGTAATATCTCCACATTGCAAGGTGCAATTCTGAAATTTTTTGCTTTTTCCTGCTTATCCTAGCATGATAAAGAAGATTCAAAGAGAGTGAGATGCCAGCTCCTTTCATTCAGTCAGTAGCTTCAAACATTTCTGGTATATGAAAAACATGTTTTTCAATGGCAAAAATCAATGAATATTGTAAATGCACAAACAGTAATATCTCCACATTGCAAGGTGCAATTCTGAAATTTTTTTGCTTTTTCCTGCTAATCCTAGCATGATAAAGAAGATTCAAAGAGAGTGAGATGCCAGCTCCTTTCATTCAGTCAGTAGCTTCAAACATTTCTGGACGTTTTTCAATGGCAAAAATCAATGAATATTGTAAATGCACAAACAGTAATATCTCCACATTGCAAGGTGCAATTCTGAAATTTTTTGCTTTTTCCTGCTAATCCTAGCATGATAAAGAAGATTTAAAGAGAGTGAGATGCCAGCTCCTTTCATTCAGTCAGTAGCTTCAAACATTTCTGGTATATGAAAAACATGTTTTTCAATGGCAAAAATCAATGAATATTGTAAATGCACAAACAGTAATATCTCCACATTGCAAGGTGCAATTCTGAAATTTTTTGCTTTTTCCTGCTAATCCTAGCATGATAAAGAAGATTCAAAGAGAGTGAGATGCCAGCTCCTTTCATTCAGTCAGTAGCTTCAAACATTTCTGGTATATGAAAAACATGTTTTTCAATGGCAAAAATCAATGAATATTGTAAATGCACAAACAGTAATATCTCCACAATGCAAGGTGCAATTCTGAAATTTTTTGCTTTTTCCTGCTAATCCTAGCATGATAAAGAAGATTCAAAGAGAGTGAGATGCCAGCTCCTTTCATTCAGTCAGTAGCTTCAAACATTTCTGGACGTTTTTCAATGGCAAAAATCAATGAATATTGTAAATGCACAAACAGTAATATCTCCACATTGCAAGGTGCAATTCTGAAATTTTTTGCTTTTTCCTGCTAATCCTAGCATGATAAAGAAGATTCAAAGAGAGTGAGATGCCAGCTCCTTTCATTCAGTCAGTAGCTTCAAACATTTCTGGACGTTTTTCAATGGCAAAAATCAATGAATATTGTAAATGCACAAACAGTAATATCTCCACATTGCAAGGTGCAATTCTGAAATTTTTTGCTTTTTCCTGTTAATCCTAGCATGATAAAGAAGATTCAAAGAGAGTGAGATGCCAGCTCCTTTCATTCAGTCAGTAGCTTCAAACATTTCTGGTATATGAAAAACATGTTTTTCAATGGCAAAAATCAATGAATATTGTAAATGCACAAACAGTAATATCTCCACATTGCAAGGTGCAATTCTGAAATTTTTTGTTTTTTCCTGTTAATCCTAGCATGATAAAGAAGATTCAAAGAGAGTGAGATGCCAGCTCCTTTCATTCAGTCAGTAGCTTCAAACATTTCTGGTATATGAAAAACATGTTTTTCAATGGCAAAAATCAATGAATATTGTAAATGCACAAACAGTAATATCTCCACATTGCAAGGTGCAATTCTGAAATATTTTGCTTTTTCCTGCTAATCCTAGCATGATAAAGAAGATTCAAAGAGAGTGAGATGCCAGCTCCTTTCATTCAGTCAGTAGCTTCAAACATTTCTGGTATATGAAAAACATGTTTTTCAATGGCAAAAATCAATGAATATTGTAAATGCACAAACAGTAATATCTCCACATTGCAAGGTGCAATTCTGAAATTTTTTGCTTTTTCCTGCTAATCCTAGCATGATAAAGAAGATTCAAAGAGAGTGAGATGCCAGCTCCTTTCATTCAGTCAGTAGCTTCAAACATTTCTGGTATATGAAAAACATGTTTTTCAATGGCAAAAATCAATGAATATTGTAAATGCACAAACAGTAATATCTCCACATTGCAAGGTGCAATTCTGAAATTTTTTGCTTTTTCCTGCTAATCCTAGCATGATAAAGAAGATTCAAAGAGAGTGAGATGCCAGCTCCTTTCATTCAGTCAGTAGCTTCAAACATTTCTGGTATATGAAAAACATGTTTTTCAATGGCAAAAATCAATGAATATTGTAAATGCACAAACAGTAATATCTCCACATTGCAAGGTGCAATTCTGAAATTTTTAGCTTTTTCCTGTTAATCCTAGCATGATAAAGAAGATTCAAAGAGAGTAAGATGCCAGCTCCTTTCATTCAGTCAGTAGCTTCAAACATTTCTGGACGTTTTTCAATGGCAAAAATCAATGAATATTGTAAATGCACAAACAGTAATATCTCCACATTGCAAGGTGCAATTCTGAAATTTTTTGCTTTTTCCTGTTAATCCTAGCATGATAAAGAAGATTCAAAGAGAGTGAGATACCAGCTCCTTTCATTCAGTCAGTAGCTTCAAACATTTCTGGTATATGAAAAACATGTTTTTCAATGGCAAAAATCAATGAATATTGTAAATGCACAAACAGTAATATCTCCACATTGCAAGGTGCAATTCTGAAATTTTTTGCTTTTTCCTGCTAATCCTAGCATGATAAAGAAGATTCAAAGAGAGTGAGATGCCAGCTAATTTCATTCAGTCAGTAGCTTCAAACATTTCTGGACGTTTTTCAATGGCAAAAATCAATGAATATTGTAAATGCACAAACAGTAATATCTCCACATTGCAAGGTGCAATTCTGAAATTTTTTGCTTTTTCCTGCTAATCCTAGCATGATAAAGAAGATTCAAAGAGAGTGAGATGCCAGCTCCTTTCATTCAGTCAGTAGCTTCAAACATTTCTTGTATATGAAAAACATGTTTTTCAATGGCAAAAATCAATGAATATTGTAAATGCATAAACAGTAATATCTCCACATTGCAAGGTGCAATTCTGAAATTTTTTGCTTTTTCCTGCTAATCCTAGCATGATAAAGAAGATTCAAAGAGAGTGAGATACCAGCTCCTTTCATTCAGTCAGTAGCTTCAAACATTTCTGGACGTTTTTCAATGGCAAAAATCAATGAATATTGTAAATGCACAAACAGTAATATCTCCACATTGCAAGGTGCAATTCTGAAATTTTTTGCTTTTTCCTGTTAATCCTAGCATGATAAAGAAGATTCAAAGAGAGTGAGATGCCAGCTCCTTTCATTCAAGTCAGTAGCTTCAAACATTTCTGGTATATGAAAAACATGTTTTTCAATGGCAAAAATCAATGAATATTGTAAATGCACAAACAGTAATATCTCCACATTGCAAGGTGCAATTCTGAAATTTTTTGCTTTTTCCTGCTTATCCTAGCATGATAAAGAAGATTCAAAGAGAGTGAGATGCCAGCTCCTTTCATTCAGTCAGTAGCTTCAAACATTTCTGGTATATGAAAAACATGTTTTTCAATGGCAAAAATCAATGAATATTGTAAATGCACAAACAGTAATATCTCCACATTGCAAGGTGCAATTCTGAAATTTTTTTGCTTTTTCCTGCTAATCCTAGCATGATAAAGAAGATTCAAAGAGAGTGAGATGCCAGCTCCTTTCATTCAGTCAGTAGCTTCAAACATTTCTGGACGTTTTTCAATGGCAAAATCAATGAATATTGTAAATGCACAAACAGTAATATCTCCACATTGCAAGGTGCAATTCTGAAATTTTTTGCTTTTTCCTGTTAATCCTAGCATGATAAAGAAGATTCAAAGACAGTGAGATGCCAGCTCCTTTCATTCAGTCAGTAGCTTCAAACATTTCTGGTATATGAAAAACATGTTTTTCAATGGCAAAAATCAATGAATATTGTAAATGCACAAACAGTAATATCTCCACATTGCAAGGTGCAATTCTGAAATTTTTTGCTTTTTCCTGCTAATCCTAGCATGATAAAGAAGATTCAAAGAGAGTGAGATGCCAGCTCCTTTCATTCCGTCAGTAGCTTCAAACATTTCTGGTATATGAAAAACATGTTTTTCAATGGCAAAAATCAATGAATATTGTAAATGCACAAACAGTAATATCTCCACATTGCAAAGTGCAATTCTGAAATTTTTTGCTGTTTCCTGCTTATCCTAGCATGATAAAGAAGATTCAAAGAGAGTGAGATGCCAGCTCCTTTCATTCAGTCAGTAGCTTCAAACATTTCTGGACGTTTTTCAATGGCAAAATCAATGAATATTGTAAATGCACAAACAGTAATATCTCCACATTGCAAGGTGCAATTCTGAAATTTTTTGCTTTTTCCTGTTAATCCTAGCATGATAAAGAAGATTCAAAGACAGTGAGATGCCAGCTCCTTTCATTCAGTCAGTAGCTTCAAACATTTCTGGTATATGAAAAACATGTTTTTCAATGGCAAAAATCAATGAATATTGTAAATGCACAAACAGTAATATCTCCACATTGCAAGGTGCAATTCTGAAATTTTTTGCTTTTTCCTGTTAATCCTAGCATGATAAAGAAGATTCAAAGAGAGTGAGATGCCAGCTCCTTTCATTCAGTCAGTAGCTTCAAACATTTCTGGTATATGAAAAACATGTTTTTCAATGGCAAAAATCAATGAATATTGTAAATGCACAAACAGTAATATCTCCACATTGCAAGGTGCAATTCTGAAATTTTTTGTTTTTTCCTGTTAATCCTAGCATGATAAAGAAGATTCAAAGAGAGTGAGATGCCAGCTCCTTTCATTCAGTCAGTAGCTTCAAACATTTCTGGTATATGAAAAACATGTTTTTCAATGGCAAAAATCAATGAATATTGTAAATGCACAAACAGTAATATCTCCACATTGCAAGGTGCAATTCTGAAATATTTTGCTTTTTCCTGCTAATCCTAGCATGATAAAGAAGATTCAAAGAGAGTGAGATGCCAGCTCCTTTCATTCAGTCAGTAGCTTCAAACATTTCTGGTATATGAAAAACATGTTTTTCAATGGCAAAAATCAATGAATATTGTAAATGCACAAACAGTAATATCTCCACATTGCAAGGTGCAATTCTGAAATTTTTTGCTTTTTCCTGCTAATCCTAGCATGATAAAGAAGATTCAAAGAGAGTGAGATGCCAGCTCCTTTCATTCAGTCAGTAGCTTCAAACATTTCTGGTATATGAAAAACATGTTTTTCAATGGCAAAAATCAATGAATATTGTAAATGCACAAACAGTAATATCTCCACATTGCAAGGTGCAATTCTGAAATTTTTTGCTTTTTCCTGCTAATCCTAGCATGATAAAGAAGATTCAAAGAGAGTGAGATGCCAGCTCCTTTCATTCAGTCAGTAGCTTCAAACATTTCTGGTATATGAAAAACATGTTTTTCAATGGCAAAAATCAATGAATATTGTAAATGCACAAACAGTAATATCTCCACATTGCAAGGTGCAATTCTGAAATTTTTAGCTTTTTCCTGTTAATCCTAGCATGATAAAGAAGATTCAAAGAGAGTAAGATGCCAGCTCCTTTCATTCAGTCAGTAGCTTCAAACATTTCTGGACGTTTTTCAATGGCAAAAATCAATGAATATTGTAAATGCACAAACAGTAATATCTCCACATTGCAAGGTGCAATTCTGAAATTTTTTGCTTTTTCCTGTTAATCCTAGCATGATAAAGAAGATTCAAAGAGAGTGAGATACCAGCTCCTTTCATTCAGTCAGTAGCTTCAAACATTTCTGGTATATGAAAAACATGTTTTTCAATGGCAAAAATCAATGAATATTGTAAATGCACAAACAGTAATATCTCCACATTGCAAGGTGCAATTCTGAAATTTTTTGCTTTTTCCTGCTAATCCTAGCATGATAAAGAAGATTCAAAGAGAGTGAGATGCCAGCTAATTTCATTCAGTCAGTAGCTTCAAACATTTCTGGACGTTTTTCAATGGCAAAAATCAATGAATATTGTAAATGCACAAACAGTAATATCTCCACATTGCAAGGTGCAATTCTGAAATTTTTTGCTTTTTCCTGCTAATCCTAGCATGATAAAGAAGATTCAAAGAGAGTGAGATGCCAGCTCCTTTCATTCAGTCAGTAGCTTCAAACATTTCTTGTATATGAAAAACATGTTTTTCAATGGCAAAAATCAATGAATATTGTAAATGCATAAACAGTAATATCTCCACATTGCAAGGTGCAATTCTGAAATTTTTTGCTTTTTCCTGCTAATCCTAGCATGATAAAGAAGATTCAAAGAGAGTGAGATACCAGCTCCTTTCATTCAGTCAGTAGCTTCAAACATTTCTGGACGTTTTTCAATGGCAAAAATCAATGAATATTGTAAATGCACAAACAGTAATATCTCCACATTGCAAGGTGCAATTCTGAAATTTTTTGCTTTTTCCTGTTAATCCTAGCATGATAAAGAAGATTCAAAGAGAGTGAGATGCCAGCTCCTTTCATTCAAGTCAGTAGCTTCAAACATTTCTGGTATATGAAAAACATGTTTTTCAATGGCAAAAATCAATGAATATTGTAAATGCACAAACAGTAATATCTCCACATTGCAAGGTGCAATTCTGAAATTTTTTGCTTTTTCCTGCTTATCCTAGCATGATAAAGAAGATTCAAAGAAAGTGAGATGCCAGCTCCTTTCATTCAGTCAGTAGCTTCAAACATTTCTGGTATATGAAAAACATGTTTTTCAATGGCAAAAATCAATGAATATTGTAAATGCACAAACAGTAATATCTCCACATTGCAAGGTGCAATTCTGAAATTTTTTTGCTTTTTCCTGCTAATCCTAGCATGATAAAGAAGATTCAAAGAGAGTGAGATGCCAGCTCCTTTCATTCAGTCAGTAGCTTCAAACATTTCTGGACGTTTTTCAATGGCAAAATCAATGAATATTGTAAATGCACAAACAGTAATATCTCCACATTGCAAGGTGCAATTCTGAAATTTTTTGCTTTTTCCTGTTAATCCTAGCATGATAAAGAAGATTCAAAGACAGTGAGATGCCAGCTCCTTTCATTCAGTCAGTAGCTTCAAACATTTCTGGTATATGAAAAACATGTTTTTCAATGGCAAAAATCAATGAATATTGTAAATGCACAAACAGTAATATCTCCACATTGCAAGGTGCAATTCTGAAATTTTTTGCTTTTTCCTGCTAATCCTAGCATGATAAAGAAGATTCAAAGAGAGTGAGATGCCAGCTCCTTTCATTCCGTCAGTAGCTTCAAACATTTCTGGTATATGAAAAACATGTTTTTCAATGGCAAAAATCAATGAATATTGTAAATGCACAAACAGTAATATCTCCACATTGCAAGGTGCAATTCTGAAATTTTTTGCTGTTTCCTGCTTATCCTAGCATGATAAAGAAGATTCAAAGAGAGTGAGATGCCAGCTCCTTTCATTCAGTCAGTAGCTTCAAACATTTCTGGACGTTTTTCAATGGCAAAATCAATGAATATTGTAAATGCACAAACAGTAATATCTCCACATTGCAAGGTGCAATTCTGAAATTTTTTGCTTTTTCCTGTTAATCCTAGCATGATAAAGAAGATTCAAAGACAGTGAGATGCCAGCTCCTTTCATTCAGTCAGTAGCTTCAAACATTTCTGGTATATGAAAAACATGTTTTTCAATGGCAAAAATCAATGAATATTGTAAATGCACAAACAGTAATATCTCCACATTGCAAGGTGCAATTCTGAAATTTTTTGCTTTTTCCTGCTAATCCTAGCATGATAAAGAAGATTCAAAGAGAGTGAGATGCCAGCTCCTTTCATTCCGTCAGTAGCTTCAAACATTTCTGGTATATGAAAAACATGTTTTTCAATGGCAAAAATCAATGAATATTGTAAATGCACAAACAGTAATATCTCCACATTGCAAGGTGCAATTCTGAAATTTTTTGCTTTTTCCTGCTAATCCTAGCATGATAAAGAAGATTCAAAGAGAGTGAGATGCCAGCTCCTTTCATTCAGTCAGTAGCTTCAAACATTTCTGGACGTTTTTCAATGGCAAAATCAATGAATATTGTAAATGCACAAACAGTAATATCTCCACATTGCAAGGTGCAATTCTGAAATTTTTTGCTTTTTCCTGCTAATCCTAGCATGATAAAGAAGATTCAAAGAGAGTGAGATGCCAGCTAATTTCATTCAGTCAGTAGCTTCATACATTTCTGGACGTTTTTCAATGGCAAAAATCAATGAATATTGTAAATGCACAAACAGTAATATCTCCACATTGCAAGGTGCAATTCTGAAATTTTTTGCTTTTTCCTGTTAATCCTAGCATGATAAAGAAGATTCAAAGAGAGTGAGATGCCAGCTCCTTTCATTCAAGTCAGTAGCTTCAAACATTTCTGGTATATGAAAAACATGTTTTTCAATGGCAAAAATCAATGAATATTGTAAATGCACAAACAGTAATATCTCCACATTGCAAGGTGCAATTCTGAAATTTTTTGCTTTTTCCTGCTTATCCTAGCATGATAAAGAAGATTCAAAGAGAGTGAGATGCCAGCTCCTTTCATTCAGTCAGTAGCTTCAAACATTTCTGGTATATGAAAAACATGTTTTTCAATGGCAAAAATCAATGAATATTGTAAATGCACAAACAGTAATATCTCCACATTGCAAGGTGCAATTCTGAAATTTTTTTGCTTTTTCCTGCTTATCCTAGCATGATAAAGAAGATTTAAAGAGAGTGAGATGCCAGCTCCTTTCATTCAGTCAGTAGCTTCAAACATTTCTGGACGTTTTTCAATGGCAAAATCAATGAATATTGTAAATGCACAAACAGTAATATCTCCACATTGCAAGGTGCAATTCTGAAATTTTTTGCTTTTTCCTGTTAATCCTAGCATGATAAAGAAGATTCAAAGACAGTGAGATGCCAGCTCCTTTCATTCAGTCAGTAGCTTCAAACATTTCTGGTATATGAAAAACATGTTTTTCAATGGCAAAAATCAATGAATATTGTAAATGCACAAACAGTAATATCTCCACATTGCAAGGTGCAATTCTGAAATTTTTTGCTTTTTCCTGCTAATCCTAGCATGATAAAGAAGATTCAAAGAGAGTGAGATGCCAGCTCCTTTCATTCCGTCAGTAGCTTCAAACATTTCTGGTATATGAAAAACATGTTTTTCAATGGCAAAAATGAATGAATATTGTAAATGCACAAACAGTAATATCTCCACATTGCAAGGTGCAATTCTGAAATTTTTTGCTTTTTCCTGCTAATCCTAGCATGATAAAGAAGATTCAAAGAGAGTGAGATGCCAGCTCCTTTCATTCAGTCAGTAGCTTCAAACATTTCTGGACGTTTTTCAATGGCAAAAATCAATGAATATTGTAAATGCACAAACAGTAATATCTCCACATTGCAAGGTGCAATTCTGAAATTTTTTGCTTTTTCCTGCTAATCCTAGCATGATAAAGAAGATTCAAAGAGAGTGAGATGCCAGCTCCTTTCATTCAGTCAGTAGCTTCAAACATTTCTTGTATATGAAAAACATGTTTTTCAATGGCAAAAATCAATGAATATTGTAAATGCACAAACAGCAATATCTCCACATTGCAAGGTGCAATTCTGAAATTTTTTGCTTTTTCCTGCTAATCCTAGCATGATAAAGAAGATTCAAAGAGAGTGAGATGCCAGCTCCTTTCATTCAGTCAGTAGCTTCAAACATTTCTGGACGTTTTTCAATGGCAAAAATCAATGAATATTGTAAATGCACAAATAGTAATATCTCCACATTGCAAGGTGCAATTCTGAAATTTTTTGCTTTTTCCTGTTAATCCTAGCATGATAAAGAAGATTCAAAGAGAGTGAGATGCCAGCTCCTTTCATTCAGTCAGTAGCTTCAAACATTTCTGGTATATGAAAAACATGTTTTTCAATGGCAAAAATCAATGAATATTGTAAATGCACAAACAGTAATATCTCCACATTGCAAGGTGCAATTCTGAAATTTTTTGCTTTTTCCTGCTAATCCTAGCATGATAAAGAAGATTCAAAGAGAGTGAGATGCCAGCTCCTTTCATTCAGTCAGTAGCTTCAAACATTTCTGGTATATGAAAAACATGTTTTTCAATGGCAAAAATCAATGAATATTGTAAATGCACAAACAGTAATATCTCCACATTGCAAGGTGCAATTCTGAAATTTTTTGCTTTTTCCTGCTAATCCAAGCATGATAAAGAAGATTCAAAGAGAGTGAGATGCCAGCTCCTTTCATTCAGTCAGTAGCTTCAAACATTTCTGGTATATGAATAACATGATGTTTTTCAATGGCAAAAATCAATGAATATTGTAAATGCACAAACAGTAATTTCTCCGCATTGCAAGGTGCAATTCTGAAATTTTTTGCTTTTTCCTGCTCCTCTTAGCATGATAAAGAAGATTCAAAGAGAGTGAGATGCCAGCTCCTTTCATTCAGTCAGTAGCTTCAAACATTTCTGGTATATGAATAACATGATGTTTTTCAATGGCAAAAATCAATGAATATTGTAAATGCACAAACAGTAATTTCTCCGCATTGCAAGGTGCAATTCTGAAATTTTTTGCTTTTTCCTGCTCCTCTTAGCATGATAAAGACGATTCAAAGAGAGTGAGATGCCAGCTCCTTTCATTCAGTCAGTAGCTTCAATCATTTCTGGACGTTTTTCAATGGCAAAAATCAATGAATATTGTAAATGCACAAACAGTAATTTCTCCGCATTGCAAGGTGCAATTCTGAAATTTTTTGCTTTTTCCTGCTCCTCTTAGCATGATAAAGAAAATTCAGAGTGAGATGCCAGCTGCTTTCATTCAGTCAGTAGCTTCAATCATTTCTGGACGTTTTTCAATGGCAAAAATCAATGAATATTGTAAATGCACAAACAGTAATATCTCCACATTGCAAGGTGCAATTCTGAAATTTTTTGCTTTTTCCTGTTAATCCTAGCATGATAAAGAAGATTCAAAGAGAGTGAGATGCCAGCTCCTTTCATTCAGTCAGTAGCTTCAAACATTTCTGGTATATGAAAAACATGTTTTTCAATGGCAAAAATCAATGAATATTGTAAATGCACAAACAGTAATATCTCCACATTGCAAGGTGCAATTCTGAAATTTTTTGCTTTTTCCTGCTAATCCAAGCATGATAAAGAAGATTCAAAGAGAGTGAGATGCCAGCTCCTTTCATTCAGTCAGTAGCTTCAAACATTTCTGGTATATGAATAACATGATGTTTTTCAATGGCAAAAATCAATGAATATTGTAAATGCACAAACAGTAATTTCTCCGCATTGCAAGGTGCAATTCTGAAATTTTTTGCTTTTTCCTGCTCCTCTTAGCATGATAAAGAAGATTCAAAGAGAGTGAGATGCCAGCTCCTTTCATTCAGTCAGTAGCTTCAAACATTTCTGGTATATGAATAACATGATGTTTTTCAATGGCAAAAATCAATGAATATTGTAAATGCACAAACAGTAATTTCTCCGCATTGCAAGGTGCAATTCTGAAATTTTTTGCTTTTTCCTGCTCCTCTTAGCATGATAAAGACGATTCAAAGAGAGTGAGATGCCAGCTCCTTTCATTCAGTCAGTAGCTTCAATCATTTCTGGACGTTTTTCAATGGCAAAAATCAATGAATATTGTAAATGCACAAACAGTAATTTCTCCGCATTGCAAGGTGCAATTCTGAAATTTTTTGCTTTTTCCTGCTCCTCTTAGCATGATAAAGAAAATTCAGAGTGAGATGCCAGCTGCTTTCATTCAGTCAGTAGCTTCAATAATTTCTGGACGTTTTTCAATGGCAAAAATCAATGAATATTGTAAATGCACAAACAGTAATTTCTCCGCATTGCAAGGTGCAATTGTGAAATTTTTTGCTTTTTCCTGCTCCTCTTAGCATGATAAAGAAGATTCAAAGAGAGTGAGATGCCAGCTCCTTTCATTCAGTCAGTAGCTTCAAACATTTCTGGTATATGAATAACATGATGTTTTTCAATGGCAAAAATCAATGAATATTGTAAATGCACAAACAGTAATTTCTCCGCATTGCAAGGTGCAATTCTGAAATTTTTTGCTTTTTCCTGCTCCTCTTAGCATGATAAAGACGATTCAAAGAGAGTGAGATGCCAGCTCCTTTCATTCAGTCAGTAGCTTCAATCATTTCTGGACGTTTTTCAATGGCAAAAATCAATGAATATTGTAAATGCACAAACAGTAATTTCTCCGCATTGCAAGGTGCAATTCTGAAATTTTTTGCTTTTTCCTGCTCCTCTTAGCATGATAAAGAAAATTCAGAGTGAGATGCCAGCTGCTTTCATTCAGTCAGTAGCTTCAATCATTTCTGGACGTTTTTCAATGGCAAAAATCAATGAATATTGTAAATGCACAAACAGTAATTTCTCCGCATTGCAAGGTGCAATTCTGAAATTTTTTGCTTTTTCCTGCTCCTCTTAGCATGATAAAGAAGATTCAAAGAGAGTGAGATGCCAGCTCCTTTCATTCAGTCAGTAGCTTCAAACATTTCTGGTATATGAATAACATGATGTTTTTCAATGGCAAAAATCAATGAATATTGTAAATGCACAAACAGTAATTTCTCCGCATTGCAAGGTGCAATTCTGAAATTTTTTACTTTTTCCTGCTCCTCTTAGCATGATAAAGAAGATTCAAAGAGAGTGAGATGCCAGCTCCTTTCGTTCAGTCAGTAGCTTCAATCATTTCTGGACGTTTTTCAAAGGCAAAAATCATTGAATATTGTAAATGCACAAACAGTAATTTCTCCGCATTGCAAGGTGCAATTCTGAAATTTTTTACTTTTTCCTGCTCCTCTTAGCATGATAAAGAAGATTCAAAGAGAGTGAGATGCCAGCTCCTTTTATTCAGTCAGTAGCTTCAATCATTTCTGGTATATGAATAACATGATGTTTTTCAATGGCAAAAATCAATGAATATTGTAAATGCACAAACAGTAATTTCTCCGCATTTCAAGGTGCAATTCTGAAGTTTTTTGCTTTTTCCTGCTCCTCTTAGCATGATAAAGAAGATTCAAAGAGAGTGAGATGCCAGCTCCTTTCATTCAGTCAGTAGCTTCAATCATTTCTGGACGTTTTTCAATGGCAAAAATCATTGAATATTGTAAATGCACAAACAGTAATTTCTCCGCATTGCAAGGTGCAATTCTGAAATTTTTTACTTTTTCCTGCTCCTCTTAGCATGATAAAGAAGATTCAAAGAGAGTGAGATGCCAGCTCCTTTCATTCAGTCAGTAGCTTCAATCATTTCTGGTATATGAATAACATGATGTTTTTCAATGTCAAAAATCAATGAATATTGTAAATGCACAAACAGTAATTTCTCCGCATTGCAAGGTGCAATTCTGAAATTTTTTGCTTTTTCCTGCTCCTCTTAGCATGATAAAGAAGATTCAAAGAGAGTGAGATGCCAGCTCCTTTCATTCAGTCAGTAGCTTCAATCATTTCTGGACGTTTTTCAATGGCAAAAATCAATGAATATTGTAAATGCACAAACAGTAATTTCTCCGCATTGCAAGGTGCAATTCTGAAATTTTTTGCTTTTTCCTGCTCCTCTTAGCATGATAAAGAAAATTCAGAGTGAGATGCCAGCTCCTTTCATTCAGTCAGTAGCTTCAATCATTTCTGGACGTTTTTCAATGGCAAAAATCAATGAATATTGTAAATGCACAAACAGTAATTTCTCCGCATTGCAAGGTGCAATTCTGAAATTTTTTGCTTTTTCCTGCTCCTCTTAGCGTGATAAAGAAGATTCAAAGAGAGTGAGATGCCAGCTCCTTTCATTCAGTCAGTAGCTTCAAACATTTCTGGTATATGAATAACATGATGTTTTTCAATGGCAAAAATCAATGAATATTGTAAATGCACAAACAGTAATTTCTCCGCATTGCAAGGTGCAATTCTGAAATTTTTTGCTTTTTCCTGCTCCTCTTAGCATGATAAAGAAGATTCAAAGAGAGTGAGATGCCAGCTCCTTTCGTTCATTCAGTAGCTTCAATCAATTCTGGACGTTTTTCAAAGGCAAAAATCATTGAATATTGTAAATGCACAAACAGTAATTTCTCCGCATTGCAAGGTGCAATTCTGAAATTTTTTACTTTTTCCTGCTCCTCTTAGCATGATAAAGAAGATTCAAAGAGAGTGAGATGCCAGCTCCTTTCATTCAGTCAGTAGCTTCAATCATTTCTGGTATATGAATAACATGATGTTTTTCAATGGCAAAAATCAATGAATATTGTAAATGCACAAACAGTAATTTCTCCGCATTGCAAGGTGCAATTCTGAAGTTTTTTGCTTTTTCCTGCTCCTCTTAGCATGATAAAGAAGATTCAAAGAGAGTGAGATGCCAGCTCCTTTCATTCAGTCAGTAGCTTCAATCATTTCTGGACGTTTTTCAATGGCAAAAATCATTGAATATTGTAAATGCACAAACAGTAATTTCTCCGCATTGCAAGGTGCAATTCTGAAATTTTTTACTTTTTCCTGCTCCTCTTAGCATGATAAAGAAGATTCAAAGAGAGTGAGATGCCAGCTCCTTTCATTCAGTCAGTAGCTTCAATCATTTCTGGTATATGAATAACATGATGTTTTTCAATGGCAAAAATCAATGAATATTGTAAATGCACAAACAGTAATTTCTCCGCATTGCAAGGTGCAATTCTGAAATTTTTTGCTTTTTCCTGCTCCTCTTAGCATAATAAAGAAGATTCAAAGAAAGTGAGATGCCAGCTCCTTTCATTCAGTCAGTAGCTTCAATCATTTCTGGACGTTTTTCAATGGCAAACATCAATGAATATTGTAAATGCACAAACAGTAATTTCTTCGCATTGCAAGGTGCAATTCTGAAATTTTTTGCTTTTTCCTGCTCCTCTTAGCATGATAAACAAGATTCAAAGAGCGTGAGATGCCAGCTCCTTTCATTCAGTCAGTAGCTTCAATCATTTCTGGATGTTTTTCAATGGCAAAAATCAATGAATATTGTAAATGCACAAACAGTAATTTCTCCGCATTGCAAGGTGCAATTCTGAAATTTTTTACTTTTTCCTGCTCCTCTTAGCATGATAAAGAAGATTCAAAGAGAGTGAGATGCCAGCTCCTTTCATTCAGTCAGTAGCTTCAAACATTCCTGGTATATGAATAACATAATGTTTTTCAATGGCAAAAATCAATGAATATTGTAAATGCACAAACAGTAATTTCTCCGCATTGCAAGGTGCAATTCTGAAATTTTTTGCTTTTTCCTGCTCCTCTTAGCATGATAAAGAAGATTCAAAGAGAGTGAGATGCCAGCTCCTTTCATTCAGTCAGTAGCTTCAATCATTTCTGGACGTTTTTCAATTGCAAAAATCAATGAATATTGTAAATGCACAAACAGTAATTTCTCCGCATTGCAAGGTGCAATTCTGAAATTTTTTGCTTTTTCCTGCTCCTCTTAGCATGATAAAGAAGATTCAAAGAGAGTGAGATGCCAGCTCCTTTCATTCAGTCAGTAGCTTCAAACATTTCTGGTATATGAATAACATGATGTTTTTCAATGGCAAAAATCAATGAATATTGTAAATGCACAAACAGTAATTTCTCCGCATTGCAAGGTGCAATTCTGAAATTTTTTGCTTTTTCCTGCTCCTCTTAGCATGATAAAGAAGATTCAAAGAGAGTGAGATGCCAGCTCCTTTCATTCAGTCAGTAGCATCAATCATTTCTGGTATATGAATAACATGATGTTTTTCAATGGCAAAAATCAATGAATATTGTAAATGCACAAACAGTAATTTCTCCGCATTGCAAGGTGCAATTCTGAAATTTTTTGCTTTTTCCTGCTCCTCTTAGCATGATAAAGAAGATTCAAAGAGAGTGAGATGCCAGCTCCTTTCGTTCAGTCAGTAGCTTCAATCATTTCTGGACGTTTTTCAAAGGCAAAAATCATTGAATATTGTAAATGCACAAACAGTAATTTCTCCGCATTGCAAGGTGCAATTCTGAAATTTTTTACTTTTTCCTGCTCCTCTTAGCATGATAAAGAAGATTCAAAGAGAGTGAGATGCCAGCTCCTTTCATTCAGTCAGTAGCTTCAATCATTTCTGGTATATGAATAACATGATGTTTTTCAATGGCAAAAATCAATGAATATTGTAAATGCACAAACAGTAATTTCTCCGCATTGCAAGGTGCAATTCTGAAATTTTTTGCTTTTTCCTGCTCCTCTTAGCATGATAAAGAAGATACAAAGAGAGTGAGATGCCAGCTCCTTTCATTCAGTCAGTAGCTTCAATCATTTCTGGACGTTTTTCAATGGCAAAAATCATTGAATATTGTAAGTGCACAAACAGTAATTTCTCCGCATTGCAAGGTGCAATTCTGAAATTTTTTACTTTTTCCTGCTCCTCTTAGCATGATAAAGAAGATTCAAAGAGAGTGAGATGCCAGCTCCTTTCATTCAGTCAGTAGCTTCAATCATTTCTGGTATATGAATAACATGATGTTTTTCAATGGCAAAAATCAATGAATATTGTAAATGCACAAACAGTAATTTCTCCGCATTTCAAGGTGCAATTCTGAAGTTTTTTGCTTTTTCCTGCTCCTCTTAGCATGATAAAGAAGATTCAAAGAGAGTGAGATGCCAGCTCCTTTCATTCAGTCAGTAGCTTCAATCATTTCTGGACGTTTTTCAATGGCAAAAATCATTGAATATTGTAAATGCACAAACAGTAATTTCTCCGCATTGCAAGGTGCAATTCTGAAATTTTTTACTTTTTCCTGCTCCTCTTAGCATGATAAAGAAGATTCAAAGAGAGTGAGATGCCAGCTCCTTTCATTCAGTCAGTAGCTTCAATCATTTCTGGTATATGAATAACATGATGTTTTTCAATGTCAAAAATCAATGAATATTGTAAATGCACAAACAGTAATTTCTCCGCATTGCAAGGTGCAATTCTGAAATTTTTTGCTTTTTCCTGCTCCTCTTAGCATGATAAAGAAGATTCAAAGAGAGTGAGATGCCAGCTCCTTTCATTCAGTCAGTAGCTTCAATCATTTCTGGACGTTTTTCAATGGCAAAAATCAATGAATATTGTAAATGCACAAACAGTAATTTCTCCGCATTGCAAGGTGCAATTCTGAAATTTTTTGCTTTTTCCTGCTCCTCTTAGCATGATAAAGAAAATTCAGAGTGAGATGCCAGCTCCTTTCATTCAGTCAGTAGCTTCAATCATTTCTGGACGTTTTTCAATGGCAAAAATCAATGAATATTGTAAATGCACAAACAGTAATTTCTCCGCATTGCAAGGTGCAATTCTGAAATTTTTTGCTTTTTCCTGCTCCTCTTAGCGTGATAAAGAAGATTCAAAGAGAGTGAGATGCCAGCTCCTTTCGTTCAGTCAGTAGCTTCAATCATTTCTGGACGTTTTTCAAAGGCAAAAATCATTGAATATTGTAAATGCACAAACAGTAATTTCTCCGCATTGCAAGGTGCAATTCTGAAATTTTTTACTTTTTCCTGCTCCTCTTAGCATGATAAAGAAGATTCAAAGAGAGTGAGATGCCAGCTCCTTTCATTCAGTCAGTAGCTTCAATCATTTCTGGTATATGAATAACATGATGTTTTTCAATGGCAAAAATCAATGAATATTGTAAATGCACAAACAGTAATTTCTCCGCATTGCAAGGTGCAATTCTGAAATTTTTTGCTTTTTCCTGCTCCTCTTAGCATGATAAAGAAGATACAAAGAGAGTGAGATGCCAGCTCCTTTCATTCAGTCAGTAGCTTCAATCATTTCTGGACGTTTTTCAATGGCAAAAATCATTGAATATTGTAAGTGCACAAACAGTAATTTCTCCGCATTGCAAGGTGCAATTCTGAAATTTTTTACTTTTTCCTGCTCCTCTTAGCATGATAAAGAAGATTCAAAGAGAGTGAGATGCCAGCTCCTTTCATTCAGTCAGTAGCTTCAATCATTTCTGGTATATGAATAACATGATGTTTTTCAATGGCAAAAATCAATGAATATTGTAAATGCACAAACAGTAATTTCTCCGCATTTCAAGGTGCAATTCTGAAGTTTTTTGCTTTTTCCTGCTCCTCTTAGCATGATAAAGAAGATTCAAAGAGAGTGAGATGCCAGCTCCTTTCATTCAGTCAGTAGCTTCAATCATTTCTGGACGTTTTTCAATGGCAAAAATCATTGAATATTGTAAATGCACAAACAGTAATTTCTCCGCATTGCAAGGTGCAATTCTGAAATTTTTTACTTTTTCCTGCTCCTCTTAGCATGATAAAGAAGATTCAAAGAGAGTGAGATGCCAGCTCCTTTCATTCAGTCAGTAGCTTCAATCATTTCTGGTATATGAATAACATGATGTTTTTCAATGTCAAAAATCAATGAATATTGTAAATGCACAAACAGTAATTTCTCCGCATTGCAAGGTGCAATTCTGAAATTTTTTGCTTTTTCCTGCTCCTCTTAGCATGATAAAGAAGATTCAAAGAGAGTGAGATGCCAGCTCCTTTCATTCAGTCAGTAGCTTCAATCATTTCTGGACGTTTTTCAATGGCAAAAATCAATGAATATTGTAAATGCACAAACAGTAATTTCTCCGCATTGCAAGGTGCAATTCTGAAATTTTTTGCTTTTTCCTGCTCCTCTTAGCATGATAAAGAAAATTCAGAGTGAGATGCCAGCTCCTTTCATTCAGTCAGTAGCTTCAATCATTTCTGGACGTTTTTCAATGGCAAAAATCAATGAATATTGTAAATGCACAAACAGTAATTTCTCCGCATTGCAAGGTGCAATTCTGAAATTTTTTGCTTTTTCCTGCTCCTCTTAGCGTGATAAAGAAGATTCAAAGAGAGTGAGATGCCAGCTCCTTTCATTCAGTCAGTAGCTTCAAACATTTCTGGTATATGAATAACATGATGTTTTTCAATGGCAAAAATCAATGAATATTGTAAATGCACAAACAGTAATTTCTCCGCATTGCAAGGTGCAATTCTGAAATTTTTTGCTTTTTCCTGCTCCTCTTAGCATGATAAAGAAGATTCAAAGAGAGTGAGATGCCAGCTCCTTTCGTTCATTCAGTAGCTTCAATCAATTCTGGACGTTTTTCAAAGGCAAAAATCATTGAATATTGTAAATGCACAAACAGTAATTTCTCCGCATTGCAAGGTGCAATTCTGAAATTTTTTACTTTTTCCTGCTCCTCTTAGCATGATAAAGAAGATTCAAAGAGAGTGAGATGCCAGCTCCTTTCATTCAGTCAGTAGCTTCAATCATTTCTGGTATATGAATAACATGATGTTTTTCAATGGCAAAAATCAATGAATATTGTAAATGCACAAACAGTAATTTCTCCGCATTGCAAGGTGCAATTCTGAAGTTTTTTGCTTTTTCCTGCTCCTCTTAGCATGATAAAGAAGATTCAAAGAGAGTGAGATGCCAGCTCCTTTCATTCAGTCAGTAGCTTCAATCATTTCTGGACGTTTTTCAATGGCAAAAATCATTGAATATTGTAAATGCACAAACAGTAATTTCTCCGCATTGCAAGGTGCAATTCTGAAATTTTTTACTTTTTCCTGCTCCTCTTAGCATGATAAAGAAGATTCAAAGAGAGTGAGATGCCAGCTCCTTTCATTCAGTCAGTAGCTTCAATCATTTCTGGTATATGAATAACATGATGTTTTTCAATGGCAAAAATCAATGAATATTGTAAATGCACAAACAGTAATTTCTCCGCATTGCAAGGTGCAATTCTGAAATTTTTTGCTTTTTCCTGCTCCTCTTAGCATAATAAAGAAGATTCAAAGAAAGTGAGATGCCAGCTCCTTTCATTCAGTCAGTAGCTTCAATCATTTCTGGACGTTTTTCAATGGCAAACATCAATGAATATTGTAAATGCACAAACAGTAATTTCTTCGCATTGCAAGGTGCAATTCTGAAATTTTTTGCTTTTTCCTGCTCCTCTTAGCATGATAAACAAGATTCAAAGAGCGTGAGATGCCAGCTCCTTTCATTCAGTCAGTAGCTTCAATCATTTCTGGACGTTTTTCAATGGCAAAAATCAATGAATATTGTAAATGCACAAACAGTAATTTCTCCGCATTGCAAGGTGCAATTCTGAAATTTTTTACTTTTTCCTGCTCCTCTTAGCATGATAAAGAAGATTCAAAGAGAGTGAGATGCCAGCTCCTTTCATTCAGTCAGTAGCTTCAAACATTCCTGGTATATGAATAACATAATGTTTTTCAATGGCAAAAATCAATGAATATTGTAAATGCACAAACAGTAATTTCTCCGCATTGCAAGGTGCAATTCTGAAATTTTTTGCTTTTTCCTGCTCCTCTTAGCATGATAAAGAAGATTCAAAGAGAGTGAGATGCCAGCTCCTTTCATTCAGTCAGTAGCTTCAATCATTTCTGGACGTTTTTCAATTGCAAAAATCAATGAATATTGTAAATGCACAAACAGTAATTTCTCCGCATTGCAAGGTGCAATTCTGAAATTTTTTGCTTTTTCCTGCTCCTCTTAGCATGATAAAGAAGATTCAAAGAGAGTGAGATGCCAGCTCCTTTCATTCAGTCAGTAGCTTCAAACATTTCTGGTATATGAATAACATGATGTTTTTCAATGGCAAAAATCAATGAATATTGTAAATGCACAAACAGTAATTTCTCCGCATTGCAAGGTGCAATTCTGAAATTTTTTGCTTTTTTCTGCTCCTCTTAGCATGATAAAGAAGATTCAAAGAGAGTGAGATGCCAGCTCCTTTCATTCAGTCAGTAGCATTAATCATTTCTGGTATATGAATAACATGATGTTTTTCAATGGCAAAAATCAATGAATATTGTAAATGCACAAACAGTAATTTCTCCGCATTGCAAGGTGCAATTCTGAAATTTTTTGCTTTTTCCTGCTCCTCTTAGCATGATAAAGAAGATTCAAAGAGAGTGAGATGCCAGCTCCTTTCGTTCAGTCAGTAGCTTCAATCATTTCTGGACGTTTTTCAAAGGCAAAAATCATTGAATATTGTAAATGCACAAACAGTAATTTCTCCGCATTGCAAGGTGCAATTCTGAAATTTTTTACTTTTTCCTGCTCCTCTTAGCATGATAAAGAAGATTCAAAGAGAGTGAGATGCCAGCTCCTTTCATTCAGTCAGTAGCTTCAATCATTTCTGGTATATGAATAACATGATGTTTTTCAATGGCAAAAATCAATGAATATTGTAAATGCACAAACAGTAATTTCTCCGCATTGCAAGGTGCAATTCTGAAATTTTTTGCTTTTTCCTGCTCCTCTTAGCATGATAAAGAAGATACAAAGAGAGTGAGATGCCAGCTCCTTTCATTCAGTCAGTAGCTTCAATCATTTCTGGACGTTTTTCAATGGCAAAAATCATTGAATATTGTAAGTGCACAAACAGTAATTTCTCCGCATTGCAAGGTGCAATTCTGAAATTTTTTACTTTTACCTGCTCCTCTTTGCATGATAAAGAAGATTCAAAGAGAGTGAGATGCCAGCTCCTTTCATTCAGTCAGTAGCTTCAATCATTTCTGGTATATGAATAACATGATGTTTTTCAATGGCAAAAATCAATGAATATTGTAAATGCACAAACAGTAATTTCTCCGCATTGCAAGGTGCAATTCTGAAGTTTTTTGCTTTTTCCTGCTCCTCTTAGCATGATAAAGAAGATTCAAAGAGAGTGAGATGCCAGCTCCTTTCATTCAGTCAGTAGCTTCAATCATTTCTGGACGTTTTTCAATGGCAAAAATCATTGAATATTGTAAATGCACAAACAGTAATTTCTCCGCATTGCAAGGTGCAATTCTGAAATTTTTTACTTTTTCCTGCTCCTCTTAGCATGATAAAGAAGATTCAAAGAGAGTGAGATGCCAGCTCCTTTCATTCAGTCAGTAGCTTCAATCATTTCTGGTATATGAATAACATGATGTTTTTCAATGGCAAAAATCAATGAATATTGTAAATGCACAAACAGTAATTTCTCCGCATTGCAAGGTGCAATTCTGAAATTTTTTGCTTTTTCCTGCTCCTCTTAGCATAATAAAGAAGATTCAAAGAGAGTGAATGCACAAACAGTAATTTCTCCGCATTGCAAGGTGCAATTCTGAAATTTTTTGCTTTTTCCTGCTCCTCTTAGCATGATAAAGAAGATTCAAAGAGAGTGAGATGCCAGCTCCTTTCATTCAGTCAGTAGCTTCAAACATTTCTGGTATATGAATAACATGATGTTTTTCAATGGCAAAAATCAATGAATATTGTAAATGCACAAACAGTAATTTCTCCGCATTGCAAGGTGCAATTCTGAAATTTTTTGCTTTTTCCTGCTCCTCTTAGCATGATAAAGAAGATTCAAAGAGAGTGAGATGCCAGCTCCTTTCATTCAGTCAGTAGCTTCAATCATTTCTGGATGTTTTTCAATGGCAAAAATCAATGAATATTGTAAATGCACAAACAGTAATTTCTCCGCATTGCAAGGTGCAATTCTGAAATTTTTTGCTTTTTCCTGCTCCTCTTAGCATGATAAAGAAGATTCAAAGAGAGTGAGATGTCAGCTCCTTTCATTCAGTCAGTAGCTTCAAACATTTCTGGTATATGAATAACATGATGTTTTTCAATGGCAAAAATCAATGAATTTTGTAAATGCACAAACAGTAATTTCTCCGCATTGCAAAGTGCAATTCTGAAATTTTTTGCTTTTTCCTGCTCCTCTTAGCATGATAAAGAAGATTCAAAGAGAGTGAGATGCCAGTTCCTTTCATTCAGTCAGTAGCTTCAATCATTTCTGGACGTTTTTCAATGGCAAAAATCAATGAATATTGTAAATGCACAAACAGTAATTTCTCCGCATTGCAAGGTGCAATTCTGAAATTTTTTGCTTTTTCCTGCTCCTCTTAGCATGATAAAGAAGATTCAAAGAGAGTGAGATGCCAGCTCCTTTCATTCAGTCGGTATCTTCAATCATTTCTGGTATATGAATAACATGATGTTTTTCAATGGCAAAAATCAATGAATATTGTAAATGCACAAACAGTAATTTCTCCGCATTGCAAGGTGCAATTCTGAAATTTTTTGCTTTTTCCTGCTCCTCTTAGCATGATAAAGAAGATTCAAAGAGAGTGAGATGAGAGCTCCTTTCATTCAGTCAGTAGCTTCAATCATTTCTGGACGTTTTTCAATGGCAAAAATCAATGAATATTGTAAATGCACAAACAGTAATTTCTCCGCATTGCAAGGTGCAATTCTGAAATTTTTTGCTTTTTCCTGCTCCTCTTAGCATGATAAACAAGACTCAAAGAGAGTGAGATGCCAGCTCCTTTCATTCAGTCAGTAGCTTCAATCATTTCTGGACGTTTTTCAATGGCAAAAATCAATGAATATTGTAAATGCACAAACAGTAATTTCTCCGCATTGCAAGGTGCAATTCTGAAATTTTTTGCTTTTTCCTGCTCCTCTTAGCATGATAAAGAAGATTCAAAGAGAGTGAGATGCCAGCTCCTTTCATTCAGTCAGTAGCTTCAAACATTTCTGGTATATGAATAACATGATGTTTTTCAATGGCAAAAATCAATGAATATTGTAAATGCACAAACAGTAATTTCTCCGCATTGCAAGGTGCAAGTCTGAAATTTTTTGCTTTTTCCTGCTCCTCTTAGCATGATAAAGAAGATACAAAGAGAGTGAGATGCCAGCTACTTTCATTCAGTCAGTAGCTTCAATCATTTCTGGATGTTTTTCAATGGTAAAAATCAATGAATATTGTAAATGCACAAACAGTAATTTCTCCACATTGCAAGGTGCAATTCTGAAATTTTTTGCTTTTTCCTGCTCCTCTTAGCATGATAAAGAAGATTCAAAGAGAGTGAGATGCCAGCTCCTTTCATTCAGTCAGTAGCTTCAAACATTTCTGGTATATGAATAACATGATGTTTTTCAATGGCAAAAATCAATGAATATTGTAAATGCACAAACAGTAATTTCTCTGCATTGCAAGGTGCAATTCTGAAATTTTTTGCTTTTTCCTGCTCCTCTTAGCATGATAAAGAAGATTCAAAGAGAGTGAGATGCCAGCTACTTTCATTCAGTCAGTAGCTTCAATCATTTCTGGATGTTTTTCAATGGTAAAAATCAATGAATATTGTAAATGCACAACCAGTAATTTCTCCGCATTGCAAGGTGCAATTCTGAAATTTTTTGCTTTTTCCTGCTCCTCTTAGCATGATAAAGAAGATTCAAAGAGAGTGAGATGCCAGCTCCTTTCATTCAGTCAGTAGCTTCAATCATTTCTGGATGTTTTTCAATGGCAAAAATCAATGAATATTGTAAATGCACAAACTGTAATTTCTCCGCATTGCAAGGTGCAATTCTGAAATTTTTTGCTTTTTCCTGCTCCTCTTAGCATGATAAAGAAGATTCAAAGAGAGTGAGATGCCAGCTCCTTTCATTCAGTCAGTAGCTTCAATCATTTCTGGACGTTTTTCAATGGCAAAAATCAATGAATATTGTAAATGCACAAACAGTAATTTCTCCGCATTGCAAGGTGCAATTCTGAAATTTTTTGCTTTTTCCTGCTCCTCTTAGCATGATAAAGAAGATTCAAAGAGAGTGAGATGCCAGCTCCTTTCATTCAGTCAGTACCTTCAATCATTTCTGGACGTTTTTCAATGGCAAAAATCAATGAAAATTGTAAATGCACAAACAGTAATTTCTCCGCATTGCAAGGTGCGGTTCTGAAATTTTTTGCTTTTTCCTGCTCCTCTTAGCATGATAAAGAAGATTCAAAGAGAGTGAGATGCCAGCTCCTTTCATTCAGTCAGTAGCTTCAAACATTTCTGGTATATGAATAACATGATGTTTTTCAATGGCAAAAATCAATGAATATTGTAAATGCACAAACAGTAATTTCTCCGCACTGCAAGGTGCAAGTCTGAAATTTTTTGCTTTTTCCTGCTCCTCTTAGCATGATAAAGAAGATTAAAAGAGAGTGAGATGCCAGCTACTTTCATTCAGTCAGTAGCTTCAATCATTTCTGGACCTTTTTCAATGGTAAAAATCAATGAATATTGTAAATGCACAAACAGTAATTTCTCCACATTGCAAGGTGCAATTCTGAAATTTTTTGCTTTTTCCTGCTCCTCTTAGCATGATAAAGAAGATTCAAAGAGAGTGAGATGCCAGCTCCTTTCATTCAGTCAGTAGCTTCAAACATTTCTGGTATATGAATAACATGATGTTTTTCAATGGCAAAAATCAATGAATATTGTAAATGCACAAACAGTAATTTCTCCGCATTGCAAGGTGCAATTCTGAAATTTTTTGCTTTTTCCTGCTCCTCTTAGCATGATAAAGAAGATTCAAAGAGAGTGAGATGCCAGCTCCTTTCATTCAGTCAGTAGCTTCAAACATTTCTGGTATATGAATAACATGATGTTTTTCAATGGCAAAAATCAATGAATATTGTAAATGCACAAACAGTAATTTCTCCGCATTGCAAGGTGCAATTCTGAAATTTTTTGCTTTTTCCTGCTCCTCTTAGCATGATAAAGAAGATTCAAAGAGAGTGAGATGCCAGCTCCTTTCATTCAGTCAGTAGCTTCAATCATTTCTGGATGTTTTTCAATGGCAAAAATCAATGAATATTGTAAATGCACAAACAGTAATTTCTCCGCATTGCAAGGTGCAATTCTGAAATTTTTTGCTTTTTCCTGCTCCTCTTAGCATGATAAAGAAGATTCAAAGAGAGTGAGATGTCAGCTCCTTTCATTCAGTCAGTAGCTTCAAACATTTCTGGTATATGAATAACATGATGTTTTTCAATGGCAAAAATCAATGAATTTTGTAAATGCACAAACAGTAATTTCTCCGCATTGCAAGGTGCAATTCTGAAATTTTTTGCTTTTTCCTGCTCCTCTTAGCATGATAAAGAAGATTCAAAGAGAGTGAGATGCCAGTTCCTTTCATTCAGTCAGTAGCTTCAATCATTTCTGGACGTTTTTCAATGGCAAAAATCAATGAATATTGTAAATGCACAAACAGTAATTTCTCCGCATTGCAAGGTGCAATTCTGAAATTTTTTGCTTTTTCCTGCTCCTCTTAGCATGATAAAGAAGATTCAAAGAGAGTGAGATGCCAGCTCCTTTCATTCAGTCGGTATCTTCAATCATTTCTGGTATATGAATAACATGATGTTTTTCAATGGCAAAAATCAATGAATATTGTAAATGCACAAACAGTAATTTCTCCGCATTGCAAGGTGCAATTCTGAAATTTTTTGCTTTTTCCTGCTCCTCTTAGCATGATAAAGAAGATTCAAAGAGAGTGAGATGAGAGCTCCTTTCATTCAGTCAGTAGCTTCAATCATTTCTGGACGTTTTTCAATGGCAAAAATCAATGAATATTGTAAATGCACAAACAGTAATTTCTCCGCATTGCAAGGTGCAATTCTGAAATTTTTTGCTTTTTCCTGCTCCTCTTAGCATGATAAACAAGATTCAAAGAGAGTGAGATGCCAGCTCCTTTCATTCAGTCAGTAGCTTCAATCATTTCTGGATGTTTTTCAATGGCAAAAATCAATGAATATTGTAAATGCACAAACAGTAATTTCTCCGCATTGCAAGGTGCAATTCTGAAATTTTTTGCTTTTTCCTGCTCCTCTTAGCATGATAAAGAAGATTCAAAGAGAGTGAGATGCCAGCTCCTTTCATTCAGTCAGTAGCTTCAAACATTTCTGGTATATGAATAACATGATGTTTTTCAATGGCAAAAATCAATGAATATTGTAAATGCACAAACAGTAATTTCTCCGCATTGCAAGGTGCAAGTCTGAAATTTTTTGCTTTTTCCTGCTCCTCTTAGCATGATAAAGAAGATACAAAGAGAGTGAGATGCCAGCTACTTTCATTCAGTCAGTAGCTTCAATCATTTCTGGATGTTTTTCAATGGTAAAAATCAATGAATATTGTAAATGCACAAACAGTAATTTCTCCACATTGCAAGGTGCAATTCTGAAATTTTTTGCTTTTTCCTGCTCCTCTTAGCATGATAAAGAAGATTCAAAGAGAGTGAGATGCCAGCTCCTTTCATTCAGTCAGTAGCTTCAAACATTTCTGGTATATGAATAACATGATGTTTTTCAATGGCAAAAATCAATGAATATTGTAAATGCACAAACAGTAATTTCTCTGCATTGCAAGGTGCAATTCTGAAATTTTTTGCTTTTTCCTGCTCCTCTTAGCATGATAAAGAAGATTCAAAGAGAGTGAGATGCCAGCTACTTTCATTCAGTCAGTAGCTTCAATCATTTCTGGATGTTTTTCAATGGTAAAAATCAATGAATATTGTAAATGCACAAACAGTAATTTCTCCACATTGCAAGGTGCAATTCTGAAATTTTTTGCTTTTTCCTGCTCCTCTTAGCATGATAAAGAAGATTCAAAGAGAGTGAGATGCCAGCTCCTTACATTCAGTCAGTACCTTCAATCATTTCTGGACGTTTTTCAATGGCAAAAATCAATGAAAATTGTAAATGCACAAACAGTAATTTCTCCGCATTGCAAGGTGCGATTCTGAAATTTTTTGCTTTTTCCTGCTCCTCTTAGCATGATAAAGAAGATTCAAAGAGAGTGAGATGCCAGCTCCTTTCATTCAGTCAGTAGCTTCAAACATTTCTGGTATATGAATAACATGATGTTTTTCAATGGCAAAAATCAATGAATATTGTAAATGCACAAACAGTAATTTCTCCGCATTGCAAGGTGCAAGTCTGAAATTTTTTGCTTTTTCCTGCTCCTCTTAGCATGATAAAGAAGATTCAAAGAGAGTGAGATGCCAGCTACTTTCATTCAGTCAGTAGCTTCAATCATTTCTGGACCTTTTTCAATGGTAAAAATCAATGAATATTGTAAATGCACAAACAGTAATTTCTCCACATTGCAAGGTGCAATTCTGAAATTT
The DNA here is from genome assembly GCF_046119375.1 of Phyllobates terribilis. Lineage (NCBI taxonomy): Eukaryota > Metazoa > Chordata > Amphibia > Anura > Dendrobatidae > Phyllobates > Phyllobates terribilis. The sequence continues at coordinate 151,398 of NW_027364811.1, forward strand.
TTTGCTTTTTCCTGCTCCTCTTAGCATGATAAAGAAGATTCAAAGAGAGTGAGATGCCAGCTCCTTTCATTCAGTCAGTAGCTTCAAACATTTCTGGTATATGAATAACATGATGTTTTTCAATGGCAAAAATCAATGAATATTGTAAATGCACAAACAGTAATTTCTCCGCATTGCAAGGTGCAATTCTGAAATTTTTTGCTTTTTCCTGCTCCTCTTAGCATGATAAAGAAGATTCAAAGAGAGTGAGATGCCAGCTCCTTTCATTCAGTCAGTAGCTTCAAACATTTCTGGTATATGAATAACATGATGTTTTTCAATGGCAAAAATCAATGAATATTGTAAATGCACAAACAGTAATTTCTCCGCATTGCAAGGTGCAATTCTGAAATTTTTTGCTTTTTCCTGCTCCTCTTAGCATGATAAAGAAGATTCAAAGAGAGTGAGATGCCAGCTCCTTTCATTCAGTCAGTAGCTTCAATCATTTCTGGATGTTTTTCAATGGCAAAAATCAATGAATATTGTAAATGCACAAACAGTAATTTCTCCGCATTGCAAGGTGCAATTCTGAAATTTTTTGCTTTTTCCTGCTCCTCTTAGCATGATAAAGAAGATTCAAAGAGAGTGAGATGCCAGCTACTTTCATTCAGTCAGTAGCTTCAATCATTTCTGGACCTTTTTCAATGGTAAAAATCAATGAATATTGTAAATGCACAAACAGTAATTTCTCCACATTGCAAGGTGCAATTCTGACATTTTTTGCTTTTTCCTGCTCCTCTTAGCATGATAAAGAAGATTCAAAGAGAGTGAGATGGCAGCTCCTTTCATTCAGTCAGTAGCTTCAAACATTTCTGGTATATGAATAACATGATGTTTTTCAATGGCAAAAATCAATGAATATTGTAAATGCACAAACAGTAATTTCTCCGCATTGCAAGGTGCAATTCTGAAATTTTTTGCTTTTTCCTGCTCCTCTTAGCATGATAAAGAAGATTCAAAGAGAGTGAGATGCCAGCTCCTTTCATTCAGTCAGTAGCTTCAAACATTTCTGGTATATGAATAACATGATGTTTTTCAATGGCAAAAATCAATGAATATTGTAAATGCACAAACAGTAATTTCTCCGCATTGCAAGGTGCAATTCTGAAATTTTTTGCTTTTTCCTGCTCCTCTTAGCATGATAAAGAAGATTCAAAGAGAGTGAGATGCCAGCTCCTTTCATTCAGTCAGTAGCTTCAATCATTTCTGGATGTTTTTCAATGGCAAAAATCAATGAATATTGTAAATGCACAAACAGTAATTTCTCCGCATTGCAAGGTGCAATTCTGAAATTTTTTGCTTTTTCCTGCTCCTCTTAGCATGATAAAGAAGATTCAAAGAGAGTGAGATGTCAGCTCCTTTCATTCAGTCAGTAGCTTCAAACATTTCTGGTATATGAATAACATGATGTTTTTCAATGGCAAAAATCAATGTATTTTGTAAATGCACAAACAGTAATTTCTCCGCATTGCAAGGTGCAATTCTGAAATTTTTTGCTTTTTCCTGCTCCTCTTAGCATGATAAAGAAGATTCAAAGAGAGTGAGATGCCAGTTCCTTTCATTCAGTCAGTAGCTTCAATCATTTCTGGACGTTTTTCAATGGCAAAAATCAATGAATATTGTAAATGCACAAACAGTAATTTCTCCGCATTGCAAGGTGCAATTCTGAAATTTTTTGCTTTTTCCTGCTCCGCTTAGCATGATAAAGAAGATTCAAAGAGAATGAGATGCCAGCTCCTTTCATTCAGTCAGTATCTTCAATCATTTCTGGTATATGAATAACATGATGTTTTTCAATGGCAAAAATCAATGAATATTGTAAATGCACAAACAGTAATTTCTCCGCATTGCAAGGTGCAATTCTGAAATTTTTTGCTTTTTCCTGCTCCTCTTAGCATGATAAAGAAGATTCAAAGAGAGTGAGATGCCAGCTCCTTTCATTCAGTCAGTAGCTTCAATCATTTCTGGACGTTTTTCAATGGCAAAAATCAATGAATATTGTAAATGCACAAACAGTAATTTCTCCGCATTGCAAGGTGCAATTCTGAAATTTTTTGCTTTTTCCTGCTCCTCTTAGCATGATAAACAAGATTCAAAGAGAGTGAGATGCCAGCTCCTTTCATTCAGTCAGTAGCTTCAATCATTTCTGGACGTTTTTCAATGGCAAAAATCAATGAATATTGTAAATGCACAAACAGTAATTTCTCCGCATTGCAAGGTGCAATTCTGAAATTTTTTGCTTTTTCCTGCTCCTCTTAGCATGATAAAGAAGATTCAAAGAGAGTGAGATGCCAGCTCCTTTCATTCAGTCAGTAGCTTCAATCATTTCTGGATGTTTTTCAATGGCAAAAATCAATGAATATTGTAAATGCACAAACAGTAATTTCTCCGCATTGCAAGGTGCAATTCTGAAATTTTTTGCTTTTTCCTGCTCCTCTTAGCATGATAAAGAAGATTCAAAGAGAGTGAGATGTCAGCTCCTTTCATTCAGTCAGTAGCTTCAAACATTTCTGGTATATGAATAACATGATGTTTTTCAATGGCAAAAATCAATGTATTTTGTAAATGCACAAACAGTAATTTCTCCGCATTGCAAGGTGCAATTCTGAAATTTTTTGCTTTTTCCTGCTCCTCTTAGCATGATAAAGAAGATTCAAAGAGAGTGAGATGCCAGTTCCTTTCATTCAGTCAGTAGCTTCAATCATTTCTGGACGTTTTTCAATGGCAAAAATCAATGAATATTGTAAATGCACAAACAGTAATTTCTCCGCATTGCAAGGTGCAATTCTGAAATTTTTTGCTTTTTCCTGCTCCGCTTAGCATGATAAAGAAGATTCAAAGAGAATGAGATGCCAGCTCCTTTCATTCAGTCAGTATCTTCAATCATTTCTGGTATATGAATAACATGATGTTTTTCAATGGCAAAAATCAATGAATATTGTAAATGCACAAACAGTAATTTCTCCGCATTGCAAGGTGCAATTCTGAAATTTTTTGCTTTTTCCTGCTCCTCTTAGCATGATAAAGAAGATTCAAAGAGAGTGAGATGCCAGCTCCTTTCATTCAGTCAGTAGCTTCAATCATTTCTGGACGTTTTTCAATGGCAAAAATCAATGAATATTGTAAATGCACAAACAGTAATTTCTCCGCATTGCAAGGTGCAATTCTGAAATTTTTTGCTTTTTCCTGCTCCTCTTAGCATGATAAACAAGATTCAAAGAGAGTGAGATGCCAGCTCCTTTCATTCAGTCAGTAGCTTCAATCATTTCTGGACGTTTTTCAATGGCAAAAATCAATGAATATTGTAAATGCACAAACAGTAATTTCTCCGCATTGCAAGGTGCAATTCTGAAATTTTTTGCTTTTTCCTGCTCCTCTTAGCATGATAAAGAAGATTCAAAGAGAGTGAGATGCCAGCTCCTTTCATTCAGTCAGTAGCTTCAAACATTTCTGGTATATGAATAACATGATGTTTTTCAATGGCAAAAATCAATGAATATTGTAAATGCACAAACAGTAACTTCTCTGCATTGCAAGGTGCAATTCTGAAATTTTTTGCTTTTTCCTGCTCCTCTTAGCATGATAAAGAAGATTCAAAGAGAGTGAGATGCCAGCTACTTTCATTCAGTCAGTAGCTTCAATCATTTCTGGATGTTTTTCAATGGTAAAAATCAATGAATATTGTAAATACACAAACAGTAATTTCTCCACATTGCAAGGTGCAATTCTGAAATTTTTTGCTTTTTCCTGCTCCTCTTAGCATGATAAAGAAGATTCAAAGAGAGTGAGATGCCAGCTCCTTTCATTCAGTCAGTAGCTTCAAACATTTCTGGTATATGAATAACATGATGTTTTTCAATGGCAAAAATCAATGAATATTGTAAATGCACAAACAGTAATTTCTCCGCATTGCAAGGTGCAATTCTGAAATTTTTTGCTTTTTCCTGCTCCTCTTAGCATGATAAAGAAGATTCAAAGAGAGTGAGATGCCAGCTCCTTTCATTCAGTCAGTAGCTTCAAACATTTCTGGTATATGAATAACATGATGTTTTTCAATGGCAAAAATCAATGAATATTGTAAATGCACAAACAGTAATTTCTCCGCATTGCAAGGTGCAATTCTGAAATTTTTTGCTTTTTCCTGCTCCTCTTAGCATGATAAAGAATATTCAAAGAGAGTGAGATGCCAGCTCCTTTCATTCAGTCAGTAGCTTCAATCATTTCTGGATGTTTTTCAATGGCAAAAATCAATGAATATTGTAAATGCACAAACTGTAATTTCTCCGCATTGCAAGGTGCAATTCTGAAATTTTTTGTTTTTTCCTGCTCCTCTTAGCATGATAAAGAAGATTCAAAGAGAGTGAGATGCCAGCTCCTTTCATTCAGTCAGTAGCTTCAATCATTTCTGGACGTTTTTCAATGGCAAAAATCAATGAATATTGTAAATGCACAAACAGTAATTTCTCCGCATTGCAAGGTGCAATTCTGAAATTTTTTGCTTTTTCCTGCTCCTCTTAGCATGATAAAGAAGATTCAAAGAGAGTGAGATGCCAGCTCCTTTCATTCAGTCAGTACCTTCAATCATTTCTGGATGTTTTTCAATGGCAAAAATCAATGAATATTGTAAATGCACAAACAGTAATTTCTCCGCATTGCAAGGTGCAATTCTGAAATTTTTTGCTTTTTCCCGCTCCTCTTAGCATGATAAAGAAGATTCAAAGAGAGTGAGATGCCAGCTCCTTTCATTCAGTCAGTAGCTTCAAACATTTCTGGTATATGAATAACATGTTTTTCAATGGCAAAAATCAATGAATATTGTAAATGCACAAACAGTAATTTCTCCGCATTGCAAGGTGCAATTCTGAAATTTTTTGATTTTTCCTGCTCCTCTTAGCATGATAAAGAAGATTCAAAGAGAGTGAGATGCCAGCTCCTTTCATTCAGTCAGTAGCTTCAATCATTTCTGGACGTTTTTCAATGGCAAAAATCAATGAATATTGTAAATGCACAAACAGTAATTTCTCCACATTGCAAGGTGCAATTCTGACATTTTTTGCTTTTTCCTGCTCCTCTTAGCATGATAAAGAAGATTCAAAGAGAGTGAGATGGCAGCTCCTTTCATTCAGTCAGTAGCTTCAAACATTTCTGGTATATGAATAACATGATGTTTTTCAATGGCAAAAATCAATGAATATTGTAAATGCACAAACAGTAATTTCTCCGCATTGCAAGGTGCAATTCTGAAATTTTTTGCTTTTTCCTGCTCCTCTTAGCATGATAAAGAAGATTCAAAGAGAGTGAGATGCCAGCTCCTTTCATTCAGTCAGTAGCTTCAAACATTTCTGGTATATGAATAACATGATGTTTTTCAATGGCAAAAATCAATGAATATTGTAAATGCACAAACAGTAATTTCTCCGCATTGCAAGGTGCAATTCTGAAATTTTTTGCTTTTTCCTGCTCCTCTTAGCATGATAAAGAAGATTCAAAGAGAATGAGATGCCAGCTCCTTTCATTCAGTCAGTATCTTCAATCATTTCTGGTATATGAATAACATGATGTTTTTCAATGGCAAAAATCAATGAATATTGTAAATGCACAAACAGTAATTTCTCCGCATTGCAAGGTGCAATTCTGAAATTTTTTGCTTTTTCCTGCTCCTCTTAGCATGATAAAGAAGATTCAAAGAGAGTGAGATGCCAGCTCCTTTCATTCAGTCAGTAGCTTCAATCATTTCTGGACGTTTTTCAATGGCAAAAATCAATGAATATTGTAAATGCACAAACAGTAATTTCTCCGCATTGCAAGGTGCAATTCTGAAATTTTTTGCTTTTTCCTGCTCCTCTTAGCATGATAAACAAGATTCAAAGAGAGTGAGATGCCAGCTCCTTTCATTCAGTCAGTAGCTTCAATCATTTCTGGACGTTTTTCAATGGCAAAAATCAATGAATATTGTAAATGCACAAACAGTAATTTCTCCGCATTGCAAGGTGCAATTCTGAAATTTTTTGCTTTTTCCTGCTCCTCTTAGCATGATAAAGAAGATTCAAAGAGAGTGAGATGCCAGCTCCTTTCATTCAGTCAGTAGCTTCAAACATTTCTGGTATATGAATAACATGATGTTTTTCAATGGCAAAAATCAATGAATATTGTAAATGCACAAACAGTAACTTCTCTGCATTGCAAGGTGCAATTCTGAAATTTTTTGCTTTTTCCTGCTCCTCTTAGCATGATAAAGAAGATTCAAAGAGAGTGAGATGCCAGCTACTTTCATTCAGTCAGTAGCTTCAATCATTTCTGGATGTTTTTCAATGGTAAAAATCAATGAATATTGTAAATGCACAAACAGTAATTTCTCCACATTGCAAGGTGCAATTCTGAAATTTTTTGCTTTTTCCTGCTCCTCTTAGCATGATAAAGAAGATTCAAAGAGAGTGAGATGCCAGCTCCTTTCATTCAGTCAGTAGCTTCAAACATTTCTGGTATATGAATAACATGATGTTTTTCAATGGCAAAAATCAATGAATATTGTAAATGCACAAACAGTAATTTCTCCGCATTGCAAGGTGCAATTCTGAAATTTTTTGCTTTTTCCTGCTCCTCTTAGCATGATAAAGAAGATTCAAAGAGAGTGAGATGCCAGCTCCTTTCATTCAGTCAGTAGCTTCAAACATTTCTGGTATATGAATAACATGATGTTTTTCAATGGCAAAAATCAATGAATATTGTAAATGCACAAACAGTAATTTCTCCGCATTGCAAGGTGCAATTCTGAAATTTTTTGCTTTTTCCTGCTCCTCTTAGCATGATAAAGAATATTCAAAGAGAGTGAGATGCCAGCTCCTTTCATTCAGTCAGTAGCTTCAATCATTTCTGGATGTTTTTCAATGGCAAAAATCAATGAATATTGTAAATGCACAAACTGTAATTTCTCCGCATTGCAAGGTGCAATTCTGAAATTTTTTGTTTTTTCCTGCTCCTCTTAGCATGATAAAGAAGATTCAAAGAGAGTGAGATGCCAGCTCCTTTCATTCAGTCAGTAGCTTCAATCATTTCTGGACGTTTTTCAATGGCAAAAATCAATGAATATTGTAAATGCACAAACAGTAATTTCTCCGCATTGCAAGGTGCAATTCTGAAATTTTTTGCTTTTTCCTGCTCCTCTTAGCATGATAAAGAAGATTCAAAGAGAGTGAGATGCCAGCTCCTTTCATTCAGTCAGTACCTTCAATCATTTCTGGATGTTTTTCAATGGCAAAAATCAATGAATATTGTAAATGCACAAACAGTAATTTCTCCGCATTGCAAGGTGCAATTCTGAAATTTTTTGCTTTTTCCCGCTCCTCTTAGCATGATAAAGAAGATTCAAAGAGAGTGAGATGCCAGCTCCTTTCATTCAGTCAGTAGCTTCAAACATTTCTGGTATATGAATAACATGTTTTTCAATGGCAAAAATCAATGAATATTGTAAATGCACAAACAGTAATTTCTCCGCATTGCAAGGTGCAATTCTGAAATTTTTTGATTTTTCCTGCTCCTCTTAGCATGATAAAGAAGATTCAAAGAGAGTGAGATGCCAGCTCCTTTCATTCAGTCAGTAGCTTCAATCATTTCTGGACGTTTTTCAATGGCAAAAATCAAGGAATATTGTAAATGCACAAACAGTAATTTCTCCGCATTGCAAGGTGCAATTCTGAAATTTTTTGCTTTTTCCTGCTCCTCTTAGCATGATAAAGAAGATTCAAAGAGAGTGAGATGCCAGCTCCTTTCATTCAGTCAGTAGCTTCAATCATTTCTGGACGTTTTTCAATGGCAAAAATCAATGAATATTGTAAATGCACAAACAGTAATTTCTCCGCATTGCAAGGTGCAATTCTGAAATTTTTTGCTTTTTCCTGCTCCTCTTAGCATGATAAAGAAGATTCAAAGAGAGTGAGATGCCAGCTCCTTTCATTCAGTCAGTAGCTTCAAACATTTCTGGTATATGAATAACATGATGTTTTTCAATGGCAAAAATCAATGAATATTGTAAATGCACAAACAGTAATTTCTCCGCATTGCAAGGTGCAAGTCTGAAATTTTTTGCTTTTTCCTGCTCCTCTTAGCATGGTAAAGAAGATTCAAAGAGAGTGAGATGCCAGCTCCTTTCATTCAGTCAGTAGCTTCAATCATTTCTGGACGTTTTTCAATGGCAAAAATCAATGAATATTGTAAATGCACAAACAGTAATTTCTCCGCATTGCAAGGTGCAATTCTGAAATTTTTTGCTTTTTCCTGCTCCTCTTAGCATGATAAAGAAGATTCAAAGAGAGTGAGATGCCAGCTCCTTTCATTCAGTCAGTAGCTTCAAACATTTCTGGTATATGAATAACATGATGTTTTTCAATGGCAAAAATCAATGAATATTGTAAATGCACAAACAGTAATTTCTCCGCATTGCAAGGTGCAATTCTGAAATTTTTTGCTTTTTCCTGCTCCTCTTAGCATGATAAAGAAGATTCAAAGAGAGTGAGATGCCAGCTCCTTTCATTCAGTCAGTAGCTTCAAACATTTCTGGTATATGAATAACATGATGTTTTTCAATGGCAAAAATCAATGAATATTGTAAATGCACAAACAGTAATTTCTCCGCATTGCAAGGTGCAATTCTGAAATTTTTTGCTTTTTCCTGCTCCTCTTAGCATGATAAAGAATATTCAAAGAGAGTGAGATGCCAGCTCCTTTCATTCAGTCAGTAGCTTCAATCATTTCTGGATGTTTTTCAATGGCAAAAATCAATGAATATTGTAAATGCACAAACTGTAATTTCTCCGCATTGCAAGGTGCAATTCTGAAATTTTTTGTTTTTTCCTGCTCCTCTTAGCATGATAAAGAAGATTCAAAGAGAGTGAGATGCCAGCTCCTTTCATTCAGTCAGTAGCTTCAATCATTTCTGGACGTTTTTCAATGGCAAAAATCAATGAATATTGTAAATGCACAAACAGTAATTTCTCCGCATTGCAAGGTGCAATTCTGAAATTTTTTGCTTTTTCCTGCTCCTCTTAGCATGATAAAGAAGATTCAAAGAGAGTGAGATGCCAGCTCCTTTCATTCAGTCAGTACCTTCAATCATTTCTGGATGTTTTTCAATGGCAAAAATCAATGAATATTGTAAATGCACAAACAGTAATTTCTCCGCATTGCAAGGTGCAATTCTGAAATTTTTTGCTTTTTCCCGCTCCTCTTAGCATGATAAAGAAGATTCAAAGAGAGTGAGATGCCAGCTCCTTTCATTCAGTCAGTAGCTTCAAACATTTCTGGTATATGAATAACATGTTTTTCAATGGCAAAAATCAATGAATATTGTAAATGCACAAACAGTAATTTCTCCGCATTGCAAGGTGCAATTCTGAAATTTTTTGATTTTTCCTGCTCCTCTTAGCATGATAAAGAAGATTCAAAGAGAGTGAGATGCCAGCTCCTTTCATTCAGTCAGTAGCTTCAATCATTTCTGGACGTTTTTCAATGGCAAAAATCAAGGAATATTGTAAATGCACAAACAGTAATTTCTCCGCATTGCAAGGTGCAATTCTGAAATTTTTTGCTTTTTCCTGCTCCTCTTAGCATGATAAAGAAGATTCAAAGAGAGTGAGATGCCAGCTCCTTTCATTCAGTCAGTAGCTTCAATCATTTCTGGACGTTTTTCAATGGCAAAAATCAATGAATATTGTAAATGCACAAACAGTAATTTCTCCGCATTGCAAGGTGCAATTCTGAAATTTTTTGCTTTTTCCTGCTCCTCTTAGCATGATAAAGAAGATTCAAAGAGAGTGAGATGCCAGCTCCTTTCATTCAGTCAGTAGCTTCAAACATTTCTGGTATATGAATAACATGATGTTTTTCAATGGCAAAAATCAATGAATATTGTAAATGCACAAACAGTAATTTCTCCGCATTGCAAGGTGCAAGTCTGAAATTTTTTGCTTTTTCCTGCTCCTCTTAGCATGGTAAAGAAGATTCAAAGAGAGTGAGATGCCAGCTACTTTCATTCAGTCAGTAGCTTCAATCATTTCTGGACGTTTTTCAATGGTAAAAATCAATGAATATTGTAAATGCACAAACAGTAATTTCTCCACATTGCAAGGTGCAATTCTGAAATTTTTTGCTTTTTCCTGCTCCTCTTAGCATGATAAAGAAGATTCAAAGAGAGTGAGATGCCAGCTCCTTTCATTCAGTCAGTAGCTTCAAACATTTCTGGTATATGAATAACATGATGTTTTTCAATGGCAAAAATCAATGAATATTGTAAATGCACAAACAGTAATTTCTCCGCATTGCAAGGTGCAATTCTGAAATTTTTTGCTTTTTCCTGCTCCTCTTAGCATGATAAAGAAGATTCAAAGAGAGTGAGATGCCAGCTCCTTTCATTCAGTCAGTAGCTTCAAACATTTCTGGTATATGAATAACATGATGTTTTTCAATGGCAAAAATCAATGAATATTGTAAATGCACAAACAGTAATTTCTCCGCATTGCAAGGTGCAATTCTGAAATTTTTTGCTTTTTCCTGCTCCTCTTAGCATGATAAAGAAGATTCAAAGAGAGTGAGATGCCAGCTCCTTTCATTCAGTCAGTAGCTTCAATCATTTCTGGACGTTTTTCAATGGCAAAAATCAATGAATATTGTAAATGCACAAACAGTAATTTCTCCGCATTGCAAGGTGCAATTCTGAAATTTTTTGCTTTTTCCTGCTCCTCTTAGCATGATAAAGAAGATTCAAAGAGAGTGAGATGCCAGCTCCTTTCATTCAGTCAGTAGCTTCAATCATTTCTGGACGTTTTTCAATGGCAAAAATCAATGAATATTGTAAATGCACAAACAGTAATTTCTCCGCATTGCAAGGTGCAATTCTGAAATTTTTTGCTTTTTCCTGCTCCTCTTAGCATGATAAAGAAGATTCAAAGAGAGTGAGATGCCAGCTCCTTTCATTCAGTCAGTAGCTTCAATCATTTCTGGACGTTTTTCAATGGCAAAAATCAATGAATATTGTAAATGCACAAACAGTAATTTCTCCGCATTGCAAGGTGCAATTCTGAAATTTTTTGCTTTTTCCTGCTCCTCTTAGCATGATAAAGAAGATTCAAAGAGAGTGAGATGCCAGCTCCTTTCATTCAGTCAGTAGCTTCAATCATTTCTGGACGTTTTTCAATGGCAAAAATCAATGAATATTGTAAATGCACAAACAGTAATTTCTCCGCATTGCAAGGTGCAATTCTGAAATTTTTTGCTTTTTCCTGCTCCTCTTAGCATGACAAAGAAGATTCAAAGAGAGTAAGATGCCAGCTCCTTTCATTCAGTCAGTAGCTTCAATCATTTCTGGTATATGAATAACATGATGTTTTTCAATGGCAAAAATCAATGAATATTGTAAATGCACAAACAGTAATTTCTCCGCATTGCAAGGTGCAATTCTGAAATTTTTTGCTTTTTCCTGCTCCTCTTAGCATGATAAAGAAGATTCAAAGAGAGTGAGATGCCAGCTCCTTTCATTCAGTCAGTAGCTTCAATCATTTCTGGACGTTTTTCAATGGCAAAAATCAATGAATATTGTAAATGCACAAACAGTAATTTCTCCGCATTGCAAGGTGCAATTCTGAAATTTTTTGCTTTTTCCTGCTCCTCTTAGCATGATAAAGAAGATTCAAAGAGAGTGAGATGCCAGCTCCTTTCATTCAGTCAGTAGCTTCAATCATTTCTGGACGTTTTTCAATGGCAAAAATCAATGAATATTGTAAATGCACAAACAGTAATTTCTCCGCATTGCAAGGTGCAATTCTGAAATTTTTTGCTTTTTCCTGCTCCTCTTAGCATGATAAAGAAGATTCAAAGAGAGTTAGATGCCAGCTCCTTTCATTCAGTCAGTAGCTTCAAACATTTCTGGTATATGAATAACATGATGTTTTTCAATGGCAAAAATCAATGAATATTGTAAAAGCACAAACAGTAATTTCTCCGCATTGCAAGGTGCAATTCTGAAATTTTTTGCTTTTTCCTGCTCCTCTTAGCATGATAAAGAAGATTCAAAGAGAGTGAGATGCCAGCTCCTTTCATTCAGTCAGTAGCTTCAATCATTTCTGGACGTTTTTCAATGGCAAAAATCAATGAATATTGTAAATGCACAAACAGTAATTTCTCCGCATTGCAAGGTGCAATTCTGAAATTTTTTGCTTTTTCCTGCTCCTCTTAGCATGATAAAGAAGATTCAAAGAGAGTGAGATGCCAGCTCCTTTCATTCAGTCAGTACCTTCAATCATTTCTGGATGTTTTTCAATGGCAAAAATCAATGAATATTGTAAATGCACAAACAGTAATTTCTCCGCATTGCAAGGTGCAATTCTGAAATTTTTTGCTTTTTCCCGCTCCTCTTAGCATGATAAAGAAGATTCAAAGAGAGTGACGTGCCAGCTCCTTTCATTCAGTCAGTAGCTTCAAACATTTCTGGTATATGAATAACATGTTTTTCAATGGCAAAAATCAATGAATATTGTAAATGCACAAACAGTAATTTCTCCGCATTGCAAGGTGCAATTCTGAAATTTTTTGATTTTTCCTGCTCCTCTTAGCATGATAAAGAAGATTCAAAGAGAGTGAGATGCCAGCTCCTTTCATTCAGTCAGTAGCTTCAATCATTTCTGGACGTTTTTCAATGGCAAAAATCAATGAATATTGTAAATGCACAAACAGTAATTTCTCCGCATTGCAAGGTGCAATTCTGAAATTTTTTGCTTTTTCCTGCTCCTCTTAGCATGATAAAGAAGATTCAAAGAGAGTGAGATGCCAGCTCCTTTCATTCAGTCAGTAGCTTCAATCATTTCTGGACGTTTTTCAATGGCAAAAATCAATGAATATTGTAAATGCACAAACAGTAATTTCTCCGCATTGCAAGGTGCAATTCTGAAATTTTTTGCTTTTTCCTGCTCCTCTTAGCATGATAAAGAAGATTCAAAGAGAGTGAGATGCCAGCTCCTTTCATTCAGTCAGTAGCTTCAAACATTTCTGGTATATGAATAACATGATGTTTTTCAATGGCAAAAATCAATGAATATTGTAAATGCACAAACAGTAATTTCTCCGCATTGCAAGGTGCAAGTCTGAAATTTTTTGCTTTTTCCTGCTCCTCTTAGCATGGTAAAGAAGATTCAAAGAGAGTGAGATGCCAGCTACTTTCATTCAGTCAGTAGCTTCAATCATTTCTGGACGTTTTTCAATGGTAAAAATCAATGAATATTGTAAATGCACAAACAGTAATTTCTCCACATTGCAAGGTGCAATTCTGAAATTTTTTGCTTTTTCCTGCTCCTCTTAGCATGATAAAGAAGATTCAAAGAGAGTGAGATGCCAGCTCCTTTCATTCAGTCAGTAGCTTCAAACATTTCTGGTATATGAATAACATGATGTTTTTCAATGGCAAAAATCAATGAATATTGTAAATGCACAAACAGTAATTTCTCCGCATTGCAAGGTGCAATTCTGAAATTTTTTGCTTTTTCCTGCTCCTCTTAGCATGATAAAGAAGATTCAAAGAGAGTGAGATGCCAGCTCCTTTCATTCAGTCAGTAGCTTCAAACATTTCTGGTATATGAATAACATGATGTTTTTCAATGGCAAAAATCAATGAATATTGTAAATGCACAAACAGTAATTTCTCCGCATTGCAAGGTGCAATTCTGAAATTTTTTGCTTTTTCCTGCTCCTCTTAGCATGATAAAGAAGATTCAAAGAGAGTGAGATGCCAGCTCCTTTCATTCAGTCAGTAGCTTCAATCATTTCTGGACGTTTTTCAATGGCAAAAATCAATGAATATTGTAAATGCACAAACAGTAATTTCTCCGCATTGCAAGGTGCAATTCTGAAATTTTTTGCTTTTTCCTGCTCCTCTTAGCATGATAAAGAAGATTCAAAGAGAGTGAGATGCCAGCTCCTTTCATTCAGTCAGTAGCTTCAATCATTTCTGGACGTTTTTCAATGGCAAAAATCAATGAATATTGTAAATGCACAAACAGTAATTTCTCCGCATTGCAAGGTGCAATTCTGAAATTTTTTGCTTTTTCCTGCTCCTCTTAGCATGACAAAGAAGATTCAAAGAGAGTAAGATGCCAGCTCCTTTCATTCAGTCAGTAGCTTCAATCATTTCTGGTATATGAATAACATGATGTTTTTCAATGGCAAAAATCAATGAATATTGTAAATGCACAAACAGTAATTTCTCCGCATTGCAAGGTGCAATTCTGAAATTTTTTGCTTTTTCCTGCTCCTCTTAGCATGATAAAGAAGATTCAAAGAGAGTGAGATGCCAGCTCCTTTCATTCAGTCAGTAGCTTCAATCATTTCTGGACGTTTTTCAATGGCAAAAATCAATGAATATTGTAAATGCACAAACAGTAATTTCTCCGCATTGCAAGGTGCAATTCTGAAATTTTTTGCTTTTTCCTGCTCCTCTTAGCATGATAAAGAAGATTCAAAGAGAGTGAGATGCCAGCTCCTTTCATTCAGTCAGTAGCTTCAATCATTTCTGGACGTTTTTCAATGGCAAAAATCAATGAATATTGTAAATGCACAAACAGTAATTTCTCCGCATTGCAAGGTGCAATTCTGAAATTTTTTGCTTTTTCCTGCTCCTCTTAGCATGATAAAGAAGATTCAAAGAGAGTGAGATGCCAGCTCCTTTCATTCAGTCAGTAGCTTCAAACATTTCTTGTATATGAATAACATGATGTTTTTCAATGGCAAAAATCAATGAATATTGTAAAAGCACAAACAGTAATTTCTCCGCATTGCAAGGTGCAATTCTGAAATTTTTTGCTTTTTCCTGCTCCTCTTAGCATGATAAAGAAGATTCAAAGAGAGTGAGATGCCAGCTCCTTTCATTCAGTCAGTAGCTTCAATCATTTCTTGACGTTTTTCAATGGCAAAAATCAATGAATATTGTAAATGCACAAACAGTAATTTCTCCGCATTGCAAGGTGCAATTCTGAAATTTTTTGCTTTTTCCTGCTCCTCTTAGCATGATAAAGAAGATTCAAAGAGAGTGAGATGCCAGCTCCTTTCATTCAGTCAGTAGCTTCAATCATTTCTGGTATATGAATAACATGATGTTTTTCAATGGCAAAAATCAATGAATATTGTAAATGCACAAACAGCAATTTCTCCGCATTGCAAGTTGCAATTCTGAAATTTTTTGCTTTTTCCTGCTCCTCTTAGCATGATAAAGAAGATTCAAAGAGAGTGAGATGCCAGCTCCTTTCATTCAGTCAGTAGCTTCAAACATTTCTGGTATATGAATAACATGATGTTTTTCAATGGCAAAAATCAATGAATATTGTAAATGCACAAACAGTAATTTCTCCGCATTGCAAGGTGCAATTCTGAAATTTTTTGCTTTTTCCTGCTCCTCTTAGCATGATAAAGAAGATTCAAAGAGAGTGAGATGCCAGTTCCTTTCATTCAGTCAGTAGCTTCAATCATTTCTGGACGTTTTTCAATGGCAAAAATCAATGAATATTGTAAATGCACAAACAGTAATTTCTCCGCATTGCAAGGTGCAATTCTGAAATTTTTTGCTTTTTCCTGCTCCTCTTAGCATGATAAAGAAGATTCAAAGAGAGTTAGATGCCAGCTCCTTTCATTTAGTCAGTAGCTTCAAACATTTCTGGTATATGAATAACATGATGTTTTTCAATGGCAAAAATCAATGAATATTGTAAAAGCACAAACAGTAATTTCTCCGCATTGCAAGGTGCAATTCTGAAATTTTTTGCTTTTTCCTGCTCCTCTTAGCATGATAAAGAAGATTCAAAGAGAGTGAGATGCCAGCTCCTTTCATTCAGTCAGTAGCTTCAATCATTTCTGGACGTTTTTCAATGGCAAAAATCAATGAATATTGTAAATGCACAAACAGTAATTTCTCCGCATTGCAAGGTGCAATTCTGAAATTTTTTGCTTTTTCCTGCTCCTCTTAGCATGATAAAGAAGATTCAAAGAGAGTGAGATGCCAGCTCCTTTCATTCAGTCAGTAGCTTCAATCATTTCTGGTATATGAATAACATGATGTTTTTCAATGGCAAAAATCAATGAATATTGTAAATGCACAAACAGTAATTTCTCCACATTGCAAGGTGCAATTCTGAAATTTTTTGCTTTTTCCTGCTCCTCTTAGCATGATAAAGAAGATTCAAAGAGAGTGAGATGCCAGCTCCTTTCATTCAGTCAGTAGCTTCAATCATTTCTGGACGTTTTTCAATGGCAAAAATCAATGAATATTGTAAATGCACAAACAGTAATTTCTCCGCATTGCAAGGTGCAATTCTGAAATTTTTTGCTTTTTCCTGCTCCTCTTAGCATGATAAAGAAGATTCAAAGAGAGCGAGATGCCAGCTCCTTTCATTCAGTCAGTAGCTTCAATCATTTCTGGTATATGAATAACATGATGTTTTTCAATGGCAAAAATCAATGAATATTGTAAATGCACAAACAGTAATTTCTCCGCATTGCAAGGTGCAATTGTGAAATTTTTTGCTTTTTCCTGCTCCTCTTAGCATGATAAAGAAGATTCAAAGAGAGTGAGATGCCAGCTCCTTTCATTCAGTCAGTAGCTTCAATTATTTCTGGACGTTTTTCAATGGCAAAAATCAATGAATATTGTAAATGCACAAACAGTAATTTCTCCGCATTGCAAGGTGCAATTCTGAAATTTTTTGCTTTTTCCTGCTCCTCTTAGCATGATAAAGAAGATTCAAAGAGAGTGAGATGCCAGCTCCTTTCATTCAGTCAGTAGCTTCAAACATTTCTGGTATATGAATAACATGATGTTTTTCAATGGCAAAAATCAATGAATATTGTAAATGCACAAACAGTAATTTCTCCGCATTGCAAGGTGCAATTCTGAAATTTTTTGCTTTTTCCTGCTCCTCTTAGCATGATAAAGAAGATTCAAAGAGAGTGAGATGCCAGCTCCTTTCATTCAGTCAGTAGCTTCAATCATTTCTGGACGTTTTTCAATGGCAAAATTCAATGAATATTGTAAATGCACAAACAGTAATTTCTCCGCATTGCAAGGTGCAATTCTGAAATTTTTTGCTTTTTCCTGCTCCTCTTAGCATGATAAAGAAGATTCAAAGAGAGTGAGATGCCAGCTCCTTTCATTCAGTCAGTAGCTTCAATCATTTCTGGTATATGAATAACATGATGTTTTTCAATGGCAAAAATCAATGAATATTGTAAATGCACAAACAGTAATTTCTCCGCATTGCAAGGTGCAATTCTGAAATTTTTTGCTTTTTCCTGCTCCTCTTAGCATGATAAAGAAGATTCAAAGAGAGTGAGATGCCAGCTCCTTTCATTCAGTCAGTAGCTTCAAACATTTCTGGTATATGAATAACATGATGTTTTTCAATGGCAAAAATCAATGAATATTGTAAATGCACAAACAGTAATTTCTCCGCATTGCAAGGTGCAATTCTGAAATTTTTTGCTTTTTCCTGCTCCTCTTAGCATGATAAAGAAGATTCAAAGAGAGTGAGATGCCAGCTCCTTTCATTCAGTCAGTAGCTTCAATCATTTCTGGACGTTTTTCAATGGCAAAAATCAATGAATATTGTAAATGCACAAACAGTAATTTCTCCGCATTGCAAGGTGCAATTCTGAAATTTTTTGCTTTTTCCTGCTCCTCTTAGCATGATAAAGAAGATTCAAAGAGAGTGAGATGTCAGCTCCTTTCATTCAGTCAGTAGCTTCAAACATTTCTGGTATATGAATAACATGATGTTTTTCAATGGCAAAAATCAATGAATTTTGTAAATGCACAAACAGTAATTTCTCCGCATTGCAAGGTGCAATTCTGAAATTTTTTGCTTTTTCCTGCTCCTCTTAGCATGATAAAGAAGATTCAAAGAGAGTGAGATGCCAGTTCCTTTCATTCAGTCAGTAGCTTCAATCATTTCTGGACGTTTTTCAATGGCAAAAGTCAATGAATATTGTAAATGCACAAACAGTAATTTCTCCGCATTGCAAGGTGCAATTCTGAAATTTTTTGCTTTTTCCTGCTCCTCTTAGCATGATAAAGAAGATTTAAAGAGAGTGAGATGCCAGCTCCTTTCATTCAGTCAGTAGCTTCAATCATTTCTGGTATATGAATAACATGATGTTTTTCAATGGCAAAAATCAATGAATATTGTAAATGCACAAACAGTAATTTCTCCACATTGCAAGGTGCAATTCTGAATTTTTTTGCTTTTTCCTGCTCCTCTTAGCATGATAAAGAAGATTCAAAGAGAGTGAGATGCCAGCTCCTTTCATTCAGTCAGTAGCTTCAATCATTTCTGGACGTTTTTCAATGGCAAAAATCAATGAATATTGTAAATGCACAAACAGTAATTTCTCCGCATTGCAAGGTGCAATTCTGAAATTTTTTGCTTTTTCCTGCTCCTCTTAGCATGATAAACAAGATTCAAAGAGAGTGAGATGCCAGCTCCTTTCATTCAGTCAGTAGCTTCAATCATTTCTGGACGTTTTTCAATGGCAAAAATCAATGAATATTGTAAATGCACAAACAGTAATTTCTCCGCATTGCAAGGTGCAATTCTGAAATTTTTTGCTTTTTCCTGCTCCTCTTAGCATGATAAAGAAGATTCAAAGAGAGTGAGATGCCAGCTCCTTTCATTCAGTCAGTAGCTTCAAACATTTCTGGTATATGAATAACATGATGTTTTTCAATGGCAAAAATCAATGAATATTGTAAATGCACAAACAGTAATTTCTCCGCATTGCAAGGTGCAAGTCTGAAATTTTTTGCTTTTTCCTGCTCCTCTTAGCATGATAAAGAAGATTCAAAGAGAGTGAGATGCCAGCTACTTTCATTCAGTCAGTAGCTTCAATCATTTCTGGACGTTTTTCAATGGTAAAAATCAATGAATATTGTAAATGCACAAACAGTAATTTCTCCACATTGCAAGGTGCAATTCTGAAATTTTTTGCTTTTTCCTGCTCCTCTTAGCATGATAAAGAAGATTCAAAGAGAGTGAGATGCCAGCTCCTTTCATTCAGTCAGTAGCTTTAATCATTTCTGGTATATGAATAACATGATGTTTTTCAATGGCAAAAATCAATTAATATTGTAAATGCACAAACAGTAATTTCTCCGCATTGCAAGGTGCAATTCTGAAATTTTTTGCTTTTTCCTGCTCCTCTTAGCATGATAAAGAAGATTCAAAGAGAGTGAGATGCCAGCTCCTTTCATTCAGTCAGTAGCTTCAATCATTTCTGGACGTTTTTCAATGGCAAAAATCAATGAATATTGTAAATGCACAAACAGTAATTTCTCCGCATTGCAAGGTGCAATTCTGAAATTTTTTGCTTTTTCCTGCTCCTCTTAGCATGATAAAGAAGATTCAAAGAGAGTGAGATGCCAGCTCCTTTCATTCAGTCAGTAGCTTCAATCATTTCTGGTATATGAATAACATGATGTTTTTCAATGGCAAAAATCAATGAATATTGTAAATGCACAAACAGTAATTTCTCCGCATTGCAAGGTGCAATTCTGAAATTTTTTGCTTTTTCCTGCTCCTCTTAGCATGATAAAGAAGATTCAAAGAGAGTGAGATGCCAGCTCCTTTCATTCAGTCAGTAGCTTCAATCATTTCTGGACGTTTTTCAATGGCAAAAATCAATGAATATTGTAAATGCACAAACAGTAATTTCTCCGCATTGCAAGGTGCAATTCTGAAATTTTTTGCTTTTTCCTGCTCCTCTTAGCATGATAAAGAAGATTCAAAGAGAGTGAGATGCCAGCTCCTTTCATTCAGTCAGTAGCTTCAATCATTTCTGGACGTTTTTCAATGGCAAAAATCAATGAATATTGTAAATGCACAAACAGTAATTTCTCCGCATTGCAAGGTGCAATTCTGAAATTTTTTGCTTTTTCCTGCTCCTCTTAGCATGATAAAGAAGATTCAAAGAGAGTGAGATGCCAGCTCCTTTCATTCAGTCAGTAGCTTCAATCATTTCTGGACGTTTTTCAATGGCAAAAATCAATGAATATTGTAAATGCACAAACAGTAATTTCTCCGCATTGCAAGGTGCAATTCTGAAATTTTTTGCTTTTTCCTGCTCCTCTTAGCATGATAAAGAAGATTCAAAGAGAGTGAGATGTCAGCTCCTTTCATTCAGTCAGTAGCTTCAAACATTTCTGGTATATGAATAACATGATGTTTTTCAATGGCAAAAATCAATGAATTTTGTAAATGCACAAACAGTAATTTCTCCGCATTGCAAGGTGCAATTCTGAAATTTTTTGCTTTTTCCTGCTCCTCTTAGCATGATAAAGAAGATTCAAAGAGAGTGAGATGCCAGTTCCTTTCATTCAGTCAGTAGCTTCAATCATTTCTGGACGTTTTTCAATGGCAAAAATCAATGAATATTGTAAATGCACAAACAGTAATTTCTCCGCATTGCAAGGTGCAATTCTGAAATTTTTTGCTTTTTCCTGCTCCTCTTAGCATGATAAAGAAGATTCAAGGAGAGTGAGATGCCAGCTCCTTTCATTCAGTCAGTAGCTTCAATCATTTCTGGTATATGAATAACATGATGTTTTTCAATGGCAAAAATCAATGAATATTGTAAATGCACAAACAGTAATTTCTCCGCATTGCAAGGTGCAATTCTGAAATTTTTTGCTTTTTCCTGCTCCTCTTAGCATGATAAAGAAGATTCAAAGAGAGTGAGATGCCAGCTCCTTTC